>NW_026869339.1:0-145468 GCF_020745735.1 Hemiscyllium ocellatum
AAAATTGATGCAATGAAACAGAGTGCACGAACAGTAGAGCTACTCTCATTTATTTAATACCTCAAGCTTAATACATTCATTGAAAGAAACAAACTGTACTCATTCAATCAATGAAACAAAAGTTATGCATTGATTCAATGAGTTGAGCCTCTCTCATTCATTCAATGTCTCATGCGTAACTTGTTCATTGTAATAAACAGACTGAAGTCCTTCATTCGTTGAATCAAACTTCAATCATTCATTTATTCATACGTTATCAATCGATTCAGCGAAACAAGCTGCACGAGATGTTTCAATGATTTGAGCTTCTCTCATTCATTCAATGCCTTGAGCTTAACACACTCATTCAAGGAAACAACCCGTTTTCATTCATTCAATGAATCATGCATTAAAGATTCCTGCAATGAAACAGACTGCACGAGCAGTAGAGCTACTCCCATTTATTTAATGCCTCAAGCCAAATACATTCATTGAAGGAAACAAACTGAATTTATTCAATCAATGAAACAAACGTTATTTATTGATTCAATGACTTGAGCCTCTCTCATTCATTCAATGTCTCATGCTTAACTCGTTCATTGTAAGAAACAAACTTCATTCGTTGAGCTACTCTCAGTTATGTAATGCTTCTCGCTTAATGCATTCACTGAAAGAAACAAAGTGCGTTCATTCAATCAATGAAACTAACGTTATTCATTGCTTCAATGAGATGAGCTTCTCTCATTCATTCAATGCCTCATGCTTAACTCATTCATTGTAAGAAACAAACTGCAGTCCTTCATTCGTTCAATCAAACTTCAATCATTCATTTAATTAATCAAACGTTATCCATTGATTCAATGAACCAAACTGCACGAGATGATTCAATGATTAGAGCTTCTCTCATTCATTCAATGTCTGAACCTTAACACAGTCATTCAAGAAAACAAACCGTCTTCATTCATTTCATGAAACATCCATTATAGATGGAAGCAATGAAATAGACTGCACGAACAGTAGAGCTACTCTCATTTATTTAATGCCTCAAGCTTAATACATTCATTGAAAGAAACAAACTGTACTCATTCAATCAATGAAACAAAAGTTATGCATTGATTCAATGAGTTGAGCCTCTCTCATTCATTCAATGTCTCATGCTTAACTCGTTCATTGTAAGAAACAAACTGTAGTGCTTCATTCGTTGAATCAAACCGCATTCATTCATTCAATTAATCATACGTTATCCATTGACTCAATCAAACAAACTGCACAAGTTGAATCAATGGTTTGAGCTTTTCTCATTAATTCAATGTCTCGAGCTTAACACACTCATTCAAGGAAACAAACCGTTTACAATCATACCATGAATCATGCGTTAAAAATTGATGCAATGAAACAGAGTGCACGAACAGTAGAGCTACTCTCATTTATTTAATACCTCAAGCTTAATACATTCATTGAAAGAAACAAACTGTACTCATTCAATCAATGAAACAAAAGTTATGCATTGATTCAATGAGTTGAGCCTCTCTCATTCATTCAATGTCTCATGCGTAACTTGTTCATTGTAATAAACAGACTGAAGTCCTTCATTCGTTGAATCAAACTTCAATCATTCATTTATTCATACGTTATCAATCGATTCAGCGAAACAAGCTGCACGAGATGTTTCAATGATTTGAGCTTCTCTCATTCATTCAATGCCTTGAGCTTAACACACTCATTCAAGGAAACAACCCGTTTTCATTCATTCAATGAATCATGCATTAAAGATTCCTGCAATGAAACAGACTGCACGAGCAGTAGAGCTACTCCCATTTATTTAATGCCTCAAGCCAAATACATTCATTGAAGGAAACAAACTGAATTTATTCAATCAATGAAACAAACGTTATTTATTGATTCAATGACTTGAGCCTCTCTCATTCATTCAATGTCTCATGCTTAACTCGTTCATTGTAAGAAACAAACTTCATTCGTTGAGCTACTCTCAGTTATGTAATGCTTCTCGCTTAATGCATTCACTGAAAGAAACAAAGTGCGTTCATTCAATCAATGAAACTAACGTTATTCATTGCTTCAATGAGATGAGCTTCTCTCATTCATTCAATGCCTCATGCTTAACTCATTCATTGTAAGAAACAAACTGCAGTCCTTCATTCGTTCAATCAAACTTCAATCATTCATTTAATTAATCAAACGTTATCCATTGATTCAATGAACCAAACTGCACGAGATGATTCAATGATTAGAGCTTCTCTCATTCATTCAATGTCTGAACCTTAACACAGTCATTCAAGAAAACAAACCGTCTTCATTCATTTCATGAAACATCCATTATAGATGGAAGCAATGAAATAGACTGCACGAACAGTAGAGCTACTCTCATTTATTTAATGCCTCAAGCTTAATACATTCATTGAAAGAAACAAACTGTACTCATTCAATCAATGAAACAAAAGTTATGCATTGATTCAATGAGTTGAGCCTCTCTCATTCATTCAATGTCTCATGCTTAACTCGTTCATTGTAAGAAACAAACTGTAGTGCTTCATTCGTTGAATCAAACCGCATTCATTCATTCAATTAATCATACGTTATCCATTGACTCAATCAAACAAACTGCACAAGTTGAATCAATGGTTTGAGCTTTTCTCATTAATTCAATGTCTCGAGCTTAACACACTCATTCAAGGAAACAAACCGTTTACAATCATACCATGAATCATGCGTTAAAAATTGATGCAATGAAACAGAGTGCACGAACAGTAGAGCTACTCTCATTTATTTAATACCTCAAGCTTAATACATTCATTGAAAGAAACAAACTGTACTCATTCAATCAATGAAACAAAAGTTATGCATTGATTCAATGAGTTGAGCCTCTCTCATTCATTCAATGTCTCATGCGTAACTTGTTCATTGTAATAAACAGACTGAAGTCCTTCATTCGTTGAATCAAACTTCAATCATTCATTTATTCATACGTTATCAATCGATTCAGCGAAACAAGCTGCACGAGATGTTTCAATGATTTGAGCTTCTCTCATTCATTCAATGCCTTGAGCTTAACACACTCATTCAAGGAAACAACCCGTTTTCATTCATTCAATGAATCATGCATTAAAGATTCCTGCAATGAAACAGACTGCACGAGCAGTAGAGCTACTCCCATTTATTTAATGCCTCAAGCCAAATACATTCATTGAAGGAAACAAACTGAATTTATTCAATCAATGAAACAAACGTTATTTATTGATTCAATGACTTGAGCCTCTCTCATTCATTCAATGTCTCATGCTTAACTCGTTCATTGTAAGAAACAAACTTCATTCGTTGAGCTACTCTCAGTTATGTAATGCTTCTCGCTTAATGCATTCACTGAAAGAAACAAAGTGCGTTCATTCAATCAATGAAACTAACGTTATTCATTGCTTCAATGAGATGAGCTTCTCTCATTCATTCAATGCCTCATGCTTAACTCATTCATTGTAAGAAACAAACTGCAGTCCTTCATTCGTTCAATCAAACTTCAATCATTCATTTAATTAATCAAACGTTATCCATTGATTCAATGAACCAAACTGCACGAGATGATTCAATGATTAGAGCTTCTCTCATTCATTCAATGTCTGAACCTTAACACAGTCATTCAAGAAAACAAACCGTCTTCATTCATTTCATGAAACATCCATTATAGATGGAAGCAATGAAATAGACTGCACGAACAGTAGAGCTACTCTCATTTATTTAATGCCTCAAGCTTAATACATTCATTGAAAGAAACAAACTGTACTCATTCAATCAATGAAACAAAAGTTATGCATTGATTCAATGAGTTGAGCCTCTCTCATTCATTCAATGTCTCATGCTTAACTCGTTCATTGTAAGAAACAAACTGTAGTGCTTCATTCGTTGAATCAAACCGCATTCATTCATTCAATTAATCATACGTTATCCATTGACTCAATCAAACAAACTGCACAAGTTGAATCAATGGTTTGAGCTTTCTCATTAATTCAATGTCTCGAGCTTAACACACTCATTCAAGGAAACAAACCGTTTACAATCATACCATGAATCATGCGTTAAAAATTGATGCAATGAAACAGAGTGCACGAACAGTAGAGCTACTCTCATTTATTTAATACCTCAAGCTTAATACATTCATTGAAAGAAACAAACTGTACTCATTCAATCAATGAAACAAAAGTTATGCATTGATTCAATGAGTTGAGCCTCTCTCATTCATTCAATGTCTCATGCGTAACTTGTTCATTGTAATAAACAGACTGAAGTCCTTCATTCGTTGAATCAAACTTCAATCATTCATTTATTCATACGTTATCAATCGATTCAGCGAAACAAGCTGCACGAGATGTTTCAATGATTTGAGCTTCTCTCATTCATTCAATGCCTTGAGCTTAACACACTCATTCAAGGAAACAACCCGTTTTCATTCATTCAATGAATCATGCATTAAAGATTCCTGCAATGAAACAGACTGCACGAGCAGTAGAGCTACTCCCATTTATTTAATGCCTCAAGCCAAATACATTCATTGAAGGAAACAAACTGAATTTATTCAATCAATGAAACAAACGTTATTTATTGATTCAATGACTTGAGCCTCTCTCATTCATTCAATGTCTCATGCTTAACTCGTTCATTGTAAGAAACAAACTTCATTCGTTGAGCTACTCTCAGTTATGTAATGCTTCTCGCTTAATGCATTCACTGAAAGAAACAAAGTGCGTTCATTCAATCAATGAAACTAACGTTATTCATTGCTTCAATGAGATGAGCTTCTCTCATTCATTCAATGCCTCATGCTTAACTCATTCATTGTAAGAAACAAACTGCAGTCCTTCATTCGTTCAATCAAACTTCAATCATTCATTTAATTAATCAAACGTTATCCATTGATTCAATGAACCAAACTGCACGAGATGATTCAATGATTAGAGCTTCTCTCATTCATTCAATGTCTGAACCTTAACACAGTCATTCAAGAAAACAAACCGTCTTCATTCATTTCATGAAACATCCATTATAGATGGAAGCAATGAAATAGACTGCACGAACAGTAGAGCTACTCTCATTTATTTAATGCCTCAAGCTTAATACATTCATTGAAAGAAACAAACTGTACTCATTCAATCAATGAAACAAAAGTTATGCATTGATTCAATGAGTTGAGCCTCTCTCATTCATTCAATGTCTCATGCTTAACTCGTTCATTGTAAGAAACAAACTGTAGTGCTTCATTCGTTGAATCAAACCGCATTCATTCATTCAATTAATCATACGTTATCCATTGACTCAATCAAACAAACTGCACAAGTTGAATCAATGGTTTGAGCTTTTCTCATTAATTCAATGTCTCGAGCTTAACACACTCATTCAAGGAAACAAACCGTTTACAATCATACCATGAATCATGCGTTAAAAATTGATGCAATGAAACAGAGTGCACGAACAGTAGAGCTACTCTCATTTATTTAATACCTCAAGCTTAATACATTCATTGAAAGAAACAAACTGTACTCATTCAATCAATGAAACAAAAGTTATGCATTGATTCAATGAGTTGAGCCTCTCTCATTCATTCAATGTCTCATGCGTAACTTGTTCATTGTAATAAACAGACTGAAGTCCTTCATTCGTTGAATCAAACTTCAATCATTCATTTATTCATACGTTATCAATCGATTCAGCGAAACAAGCTGCACGAGATGTTTCAATGATTTGAGCTTCTCTCATTCATTCAATGCCTTGAGCTTAACACACTCATTCAAGGAAACAACCCGTTTTCATTCATTCAATGAATCATGCATTAAAGATTCCTGCAATGAAACAGACTGCACGAGCAGTAGAGCTACTCCCATTTATTTAATGCCTCAAGCCAAATACATTCATTGAAGGAAACAAACTGAATTTATTCAATCAATGAAACAAACGTTATTTATTGATTCAATGACTTGAGCCTCTCTCATTCATTCAATGTCTCATGCTTAACTCGTTCATTGTAAGAAACAAACTTCATTCGTTGAGCTACTCTCAGTTATGTAATGCTTCTCGCTTAATGCATTCACTGAAAGAAACAAAGTGCGTTCATTCAATCAATGAAACTAACGTTATTCATTGCTTCAATGAGATGAGCTTCTCTCATTCATTCAATGCCTCATGCTTAACTCATTCATTGTAAGAAACAAACTGCAGTCCTTCATTCGTTCAATCAAACTTCAATCATTCATTTAATTAATCAAACGTTATCCATTGATTCAATGAACCAAACTGCACGAGATGATTCAATGATTAGAGCTTCTCTCATTCATTCAATGTCTGAACCTTAACACAGTCATTCAAGAAAACAAACCGTCTTCATTCATTTCATGAAACATCCATTATAGATGGAAGCAATGAAATAGACTGCACGAACAGTAGAGCTACTCTCATTTATTTAATGCCTCAAGCTTAATACATTCATTGAAAGAAACAAACTGTACTCATTCAATCAATGAAACAAAAGTTATGCATTGATTCAATGAGTTGAGCCTCTCTCATTCATTCAATGTCTCATGCTTAACTCGTTCATTGTAAGAAACAAACTGTAGTGCTTCATTCGTTGAATCAAACCGCATTCATTCATTCAATTAATCATACGTTATCCATTGACTCAATCAAACAAACTGCACAAGTTGAATCAATGGTTTGAGCTTTTCTCATTAATTCAATGTCTCGAGCTTAACACACTCATTCAAGGAAACAAACCGTTTACAATCATACCATGAATCATGCGTTAAAAATTGATGCAATGAAACAGAGTGCACGAACAGTAGAGCTACTCTCATTTATTTAATACCTCAAGCTTAATACATTCATTGAAAGAAACAAACTGTACTCATTCAATCAATGAAACAAAAGTTATGCATTGATTCAATGAGTTGAGCCTCTCTCATTCATTCAATGTCTCATGCGTAACTTGTTCATTGTAATAAACAGACTGAAGTCCTTCATTCGTTGAATCAAACTTCAATCATTCATTTATTCATACGTTATCAATCGATTCAGCGAAACAAGCTGCACGAGATGTTTCAATGATTTGAGCTTCTCTCATTCATTCAATGCCTTGAGCTTAACACACTCATTCAAGGAAACAACCCGTTTTCATTCATTCAATGAATCATGCATTAAAGATTCCTGCAATGAAACAGACTGCACGAGCAGTAGAGCTACTCCCATTTATTTAATGCCTCAAGCCAAATACATTCATTGAAGGAAACAAACTGAATTTATTCAATCAATGAAACAAACGTTATTTATTGATTCAATGACTTGAGCCTCTCTCATTCATTCAATGTCTCATGCTTAACTCGTTCATTGTAAGAAACAAACTTCATTCGTTGAGCTACTCTCAGTTATGTAATGCTTCTCGCTTAATGCATTCACTGAAAGAAACAAAGTGCGTTCATTCAATCAATGAAACTAACGTTATTCATTGCTTCAATGAGATGAGCTTCTCTCATTCATTCAATGCCTCATGCTTAACTCATTCATTGTAAGAAACAAACTGCAGTCCTTCATTCGTTCAATCAAACTTCAATCATTCATTTAATTAATCAAACGTTATCCATTGATTCAATGAACCAAACTGCACGAGATGATTCAATGATTAGAGCTTCTCTCATTCATTCAATGTCTGAACCTTAACACAGTCATTCAAGAAAACAAACCGTCTTCATTCATTTCATGAAACATCCATTATAGATGGAAGCAATGAAATAGACTGCACGAACAGTAGAGCTACTCTCATTTATTTAATGCCTCAAGCTTAATACAGTCATTGAAAGAAACAAACTGTACTCATTCAATCAATGAAACAAAAGTTATGCATTGATTCAATGAGTTGAGCCTCTCTCATTCATTCAATGTCTCATGCTTAACTCGTTCATTGTAAGAAACAAACTGTAGTGCTTCATTCGTTGAATCAAACCGCATTCATTCATTCAATTAATCATACGTTATCCATTGACTCAATCAAACAAACTGCACAAGTTGAATCAATGGTTTGAGCTTTTCTCATTAATTCAATGTCTCGAGCTTAACACACTCATTCAAGGAAACAAACCGTTTACAATCATACCATGAATCATGCGTTAAAAATTGATGCAATGAAACAGAGTGCACGAACAGTAGAGCTACTCTCATTTATTTAATACCTCAAGCTTAATACATTCATTGAAAGAAAACAAACTGTACTCATTCAATCAATGAAACAAAAGTTATGCATTGATTCAATGAGTTGAGCCTCTCTCATTCATTCAATGTCTCATGCGTAACTTGTTCATTGTAATAAACAGACTGAAGTCCTTCATTCGTTGAATCAAACTTCAATCATTCATTTATTCATACGTTATCAATCGATTCAGCGAAACAAGCTGCACGAGATGTTTCAATGATTTGAGCTTCTCTCATTCATTCAATGCCTTGAGCTTAACACACTCATTCAAGGAAACAACCCGTTTTCATTCATTCAATGAATCATGCATTAAAGATTCCTGCAATGAAACAGACTGCACGAGCAGTAGAGCTACTCCCATTTATTTAATGCCTCAAGCCAAATACATTCATTGAAGGAAACAAACTGAATTTATTCAATCAATGAAACAAACGTTATTTATTGATTCAATGACTTGAGCCTCTCTCATTCATTCAATGTCTCATGCTTAACTCGTTCATTGTAAGAAACAAACTTCATTCGTTGAGCTACTCTCAGTTATGTAATGCTTCTCGCTTAATGCATTCACTGAAAGAAACAAAGTGCGTTCATTCAATCAATGAAACTAACGTTATTCATTGCTTCAATGAGATGAGCTTCTCTCATTCATTCAATGCCTCATGCTTAACTCATTCATTGTAAGAAACAAACTGCAGTCCTTCATTCGTTCAATCAAACTTCAATCATTCATTTAATTAATCAAACGTTATCCATTGATTCAATGAACCAAACTGCACGAGATGATTCAATGATTAGAGCTTCTCTCATTCATTCAATGTCTGAACCTTAACACAGTCATTCAAGAAAACAAACCGTCTTCATTCATTTCATGAAACATCCATTATAGATGGAAGCAATGAAATAGACTGCACGAACAGTAGAGCTACTCTCATTTATTTAATGCCTCAAGCTTAATACATTCATTGAAAGAAACAAACTGTACTCATTCAATCAATGAAACAAAAGTTATGCATTGATTCAATGAGTTGAGCCTCTCTCATTCATTCAATGTCTCATGCTTAACTCGTTCATTGTAAGAAACAAACTGTAGTGCTTCATTCGTTGAATCAAACCGCATTCATTCATTCAATTAATCATACGTTATCCATTGACTCAATCAAACAAACTGCACAAGTTGAATCAATGGTTTGAGCTTTTCTCATTAATTCAATGTCTCGAGCTTAACACACTCATTCAAGGAAACAAACCGTTTACAATCATACCATGAATCATGCGTTAAAATTGATGCAATGAAAACAATGTGCACGAACAGTAGAGCTACTCTCATTTATTTAATACCTCAAGCTTAATACATTCATTGAAAGAAACAAACTGTACTCATTCAATCAATGAAACAAAAGTTATGCATTGATTCAATGAGTTGAGCCTCTCTCATTCATTCAATGTCTCATGCTTAACTTGTTCATTGTAAGAAACAAACTGTAGTCCTTCATTCGTTGAATCAAACTTCAATCATTCATTCATTATTCATACGTTATCCATTGATTCAATCAAACAAACTGCACGAGATGATTCAATGATTTGAGCTTCTCTCATTCATTCAATGTCTCGAGCTTAACACACTCATTCAAGGAAACAAACCGTTTACATTCATTCATGAATCATGCGTTAAAAATTGATGCAATGAAACAGACTGCACGAACAGTAGAGCTACTCTCATTTATTTAATGCCTCAAGCTTAATACATTCATTGAAAGAAACAAACTGTACTCATTCAATCAATGAAACAAAAGTTATGCATTGATTCAATGAGTTGAGCCTCTCTCATTCATTCAATGTCTCATGCTAACTTGTTCATTGTAAGAAACAAACTGAAGTCCTTCATTCGTTGAATCAAACTTCAATCATTCATTATTCATACGTTATCAATCGATTCAGCGAAACAAGCTGCACGAGATGTTCAATGATTTGAGCTTCTCTCATTCATTCAATGCCTGAGCTTAACACACTCATTCAAGGAAACAAACGTTTCATTCATTCAATGAATCATGCATTAAGATTCCTGCAATGAAACAGACTGCACGAGCAGTAGAGCTACTCCCATTTATTTAATGCCTCAAGCCAAATACATTCATTGAAGGAAACAAACTGAATTTATTCAATCAATGAAACAAAACGTTATTTATTGATTCAATGACTTGAGCCTCTCTCATTCATTCAATGTCTCATGCTTAACTCGTTCATTGTAAGAAACAAACTTCATTCGTTGAGCTACTCTCAGTTATGTAATGCTTCTCGCTTAATGCATTCACTGAAAGAAACAAAGTGCGTTCATTCAATCAATGAAACTAACGTTATTCATTGCTTCAATGAGATTAGCTTCTCTCATTCATTCAATGCCTCATGCTTAACTCATTCATTGTAAGAAAAAAACTGCAGTCCTTCATTCGTTGAATCAAACTTCAATCATTCATTTAATTAATCAAACGTTATCCATTGATTCAATGAACCAAACTGCACGAGATGATTCAATGATTAGAGCTTCTCTCATTCATTCAATGTCTGAACCTTAACACAGTCATTCAAGAAAACAAACCGTCTTCATTCATTTCATGAAACATCCATTATAGATGGAAGCAATGAAATAGACTGCACGAACAGTAGAGCTACTCTCATTTATTTAATGCCTCAAGCTTAATACATTCATTGAAAGAAACAAACTGTACTCATTCAATCAATGAAACAAAAGTTATGCATTGATTCAATGAGTTGAGCCTCTCTCATTCATTCAATGTCTCATGCTTAACTCGTTCATTGTAAGAAACAAACTGTAGTGCTTCATTCGTTGAATCAAACCGCATTCATTCATTCAATTAATCATACGTTATCCATTGACTCAATCAAACAAACTGCACAAGTTGAATCAATGATTTGAGCTTTTCTCATTCATTCAATGTCTCGAGCTTAACACACTCATTCAAGGAAACAAATTTTACATTCATTCATGAATCATGCGTTAAAAATTGATGCAATGAAACAGACTGCACGAACAGTAGAGCTACTCTCATTTATTTAATGCCTCAAGCTTAATACATTCATTGAAAGAAACAAACTGTACTCATTCAATCATTGAAACAAAGTTATGCATTGATTCAATGAGTTGAGCCTCTCTCATTCATTCAATGTCTCATGCTTAACTCGTTCATTGTAAGAAACAAACTGTAGTCTTCATTCGTTGAATCAAACTTCAATCATTCATTTATTCATACGTTATCCATTGATTCATCGAAACAAACTGCACGAGATGATTCAATGATTTGAGCTTCTCTCATTCATTCAATGCCTCGAGCTTAACACACTCATTCAAGGAAACAAACCGTTTTCATTCATTCAATGAATCATGCGTTAAAAATTGATGCAATGAAACAGACTGCACGAACAGTAGAGCTACTCTCATTTATTTAATGCCTCAAGCTTAATACATTCATTGAAAGAAACAAACTGTACTCATTCAATCAATGAAACAAAAGTTATGCATTGATTCAATGAGTTGAGCCTCTCTCTTTCATTCAATGTCTCATGCTTAACTCGTTCATTGTAAGAAACAACTGAAGTCCTTCATTCGTTGAATCAAACTTCAATCATTCATTCATTTATCATACGTTATCCATTGATTCAATTAAACAAACTGCACGAGATGTTTCAATGATTAGAGCTTCTCTCATTCATTCAATGTCTTGAGCTTAACACACTCATTCAAGGAAACAACCCGTTTTCATTCATTCAATGAATCATGCATTAAAGATTCCTGCAATGAAACAGACTGCACGAGCAGTAGAGCTACTCCCATTTATTTAATGCCTCAAGCCAAATACATTCATTGAAGGAAACAAACTGAATTTATTCAATCAATGAAACAAACGTTATTTATTGATTCAATGACTTGAGCCTCTCTCATTCATTCAATGTCTCATGCTTAACTCGTTCATTGTAAGAAACAAACTTCATTCGTTGAGCTACTCTCAGTTATGTAATGCTTCTCGCTTAATGCATTCACTGAAAGAAACAAAGTGCGTTCATTCAATCAATGAAACTAACGTTATTCATTGCTTCAATGAGATGAGCTTCTCTCATTCATTCAATGCCTCATGCTTAACTCATTCATTGTAAGAAACAAACTGCAGTCCTTCATTCGTTCAATCAAACTTCAATCATTCATTTAATTAATCAAACGTTATCCATTGATTCAATGAACCAAACTGCACGAGATGATTCAATGATTAGAGCTTCTCTCATTCATTCAATGTCTGAACCTTAACACAGTCATTCAAGAAAACAAACCGTCTTCATTCATTTCATGAAACATCCATTATAGATGGAAGCAATGAAATAGACTGCACGAACAGTAGAGCTACTCTCATTTATTTAATGCCTCAAGCTTAATACATTCATTGAAAGAAACAAACTGTACTCATTCAATCAATGAAACAAAAGTTATGCATTGATTCAATGAGTTGAGCCTCTCTCATTCATTCAATGTCTCATGCTTAACTCGTTCATTGTAAGAAACAAACTGTAGTGCTTCATTCGTTGAATCAAACCGCATTCATTCATTCAATTAATCATACGTTATCCATTGACTCAATCAAACAAACTGCACAAGTTGAATCAATGGTTTGAGCTTTTCTCATTAATTCAATGTCTCGAGCTTAACACACTCATTCAAGGAAACAAACCGTTTACAATCATACCATGAATCATGCGTTAAAAATTGATGCAATGAAACAGAGTGCACGAACAGTAGAGCTACTCTCATTTATTTAATACCTCAAGCTTAATACATTCATTGAAAGAAACAAACTGTACTCATTCAATCAATGAAACAAAAGTTATGCATTGATTCAATGAGTTGAGCCTCTCTCATTCATTCAATGTCTCATGCGTAACTTGTTCATTGTAATAAACAGACTGAAGTCCTTCATTCGTTGAATCAAACTTCAATCATTCATTTATTCATACGTTATCAATCGATTCAGCGAAACAAGCTGCACGAGATGTTTCAATGATTTGAGCTTCTCTCATTCATTCAATGCCTTGAGCTTAACACACTCATTCAAGGAAACAACCCGTTTTCATTCATTCAATGAATCATGCATTAAAGATTCCTGCAATGAAACAGACTGCACGAGCAGTAGAGCTACTCCCATTTATTTAATGCCTCAAGCCAAATACATTCATTGAAGGAAACAAACTGAATTTAATCAATCAATGAAACAAACGTTATTTATTGATTCAATGAGTTGAGCCTCTCTCATTCATTCAATGTCTCATGCTTAACTCGTTCATTGTAAGAAACAAACTTCATTCGTTGAGCTACTCTCAGTTATGTAATGCTTCTCGCTTAATGCATTCACTGAAAGAAACAAAGTGCGTTCATTCAATCAATGAAACTAACGTTATTCATTGCTTCAATGAGATGAGCTTCTCTCATTCATTCAATGCCTCATGCTTAACTCATTCATTGTAAGAAACAAACTGCAGTCCTTCATTCGTTCAATCAAACTTCAATCATTCATTTAATTAATCAAACGTTATCCATTGATTCAATGAACCAAACTGCACGAGATGATTCAATGATTAGAGCTTCTCTCATTCATTCAATGTCTGAACCTTAACACAGTCATTCAAGAAAACAAACCGTCTTCATTCATTTCATGAAACATCCATTATAGATGGAAGCAATGAAATAGACTGCACGAACAGTAGAGCTACTCTCATTTATTTAATGCCTCAAGCTTAATACATTCATTGAAAGAAACAAACTGTACTCATTCAATCAATGAAACAAAAGTTATGCATTGATTCAATGAGTTGAGCCTCTCTCATTCATTCAATGTCTCATGCTTAACTCGTTCATTGTAAGAAACAAACTGTAGTGCTTCATTCGTTGAATCAAACCGCATTCATTCATTCAATTAATCATACGTTATCCATTGACTCAATCAAACAAACTGCACAAGTTGAATCAATGGTTTGAGCTTTTCTCATTAATTCAATGTCTCGAGCTTAACACACTCATTCAAGGAAACAAACCGTTTACAATCATACCATGAATCATGCGTTAAAAATTGATGCAATGAAACAGAGTGCACGAACAGTAGAGCTACTCTCATTTATTTAATACCTCAAGCTTAATACATTCATTGAAAGAAACAAACTGTACTCATTCAATCAATGAAACAAAAGTTATGCATTGATTCAATGAGTTGAGCCTCTCTCATTCATTCAATGTCTCATGCGTAACTTGTTCATTGTAATAAACAGACTGAAGTCCTTCATTCGTTGAATCAAACTTCAATCATTCATTTATTCATACGTTATCAATCGATTCAGCGAAACAAGCTGCACGAGATGTTTCAATGATTTGAGCTTCTCTCATTCATTCAATGCCTTGAGCTTAACACACTCATTCAAGGAAACAACCCGTTTTCATTCATTCAATGAATCATGCATTAAAGATTCCTGCAATGAAACAGACTGCACGAGCAGTAGAGCTACTCCCATTTATTTAATGCCTCAAGCCAAATACATTCATTGAAGGAAACAAACTGAATTTATTCAATCAATGAAACAAACGTTATTTATTGATTCAATGACTTGAGCCTCTCTCATTCATTCAATGTCTCATGCTTAACTCGTTCATTGTAAGAAACAAACTTCATTCGTTGAGCTACTCTCAGTTATGTAATGCTTCTCGCTTAATGCATTCACTGAAAGAAACAAAGTGCGTTCATTCAATCAATGAAACTAACGTTATTCATTGCTTCAATGAGATGAGCTTCTCTCATTCATTCAATGCCTCATGCTTAACTCATTCATTGTAAGAAACAAACTGCAGTCCTTCATTCGTTCAATCAAACTTCAATCATTCATTTAATTAATCAAACGTTATCCATTGATTCAATGAACCAAACTGCACGAGATGATTCAATGATTAGAGCTTCTCTCATTCATTCAATGTCTGAACCTTAACACAGTCATTCAAGAAAACAAACCGTCTTCATTCATTTCATGAAACATCCATTATAGATGGAAGCAATGAAATAGACTGCACGAACAGTAGAGCTACTCTCATTTATTTAATGCCTCAAGCTTAATACATTCATTGAAAGAAACAAACTGTACTCATTCAATCAATGAAACAAAAGTTATGCATTGATTCAATGAGTTGAGCCTCTCTCATTCATTCAATGTCTCATGCTTAACTCGTTCATTGTAAGAAACAAACTGTAGTGCTTCATTCGTTGAATCAAACCGCATTCATTCATTCAATTAATCATACGTTATCCATTGACTCAATCAAACAAACTGCACAAGTTGAATCAATGGTTTGAGCTTTTCTCATTAATTCAATGTCTCGAGCTTAACACACTCATTCAAGGAAACAAACCGTTTACAATCATACCATGAATCATGCGTTAAAAATTGATGCAATGAAACAGAGTGCACGAACAGTAGAGCTACTCTCATTTATTTAATACCTCAAGCTTAATACATTCATTGAAAGAAACAAACTGTACTCATTCAATCAATGAAACAAAAGTTATGCATTGATTCAATGAGTTGAGCCTCTCTCATTCATTCAATGTCTCATGCGTAACTTGTTCATTGTAATAAACAGACTGAAGTCCTTCATTCGTTGAATCAAACTTCAATCATTCATTTATTCATACGTTATCAATCGATTCAGCGAAACAAGCTGCACGAGATGTTTCAATGATTTGAGCTTCTCTCATTCATTCAATGCCTTGAGCTTAACACACTCATTCAAGGAAACAACCCGTTTTCATTCATTCAATGAATCATGCATTAAAGATTCCTGCAATGAAACAGACTGCACGAGCAGTAGAGCTACTCCCATTTATTTAATGCCTCAAGCCAAATACATTCATTGAAGGAAACAAACTGAATTTATTCAATCAATGAAACAAACGTTATTTATTGATTCAATGACTTGAGCCTCTCTCATTCATTCAATGTCTCATGCTTAACTCGTTCATTGTAAGAAACAAACTTCATTCGTTGAGCTACTCTCAGTTATGTAATGCTTCTCGCTTAATGCATTCACTGAAAGAAACAAAGTGCGTTCATTCAATCAATGAAACTAACGTTATTCATTGCTTCAATGAGATGAGCTTCTCTCATTCATTCAATGCCTCATGCTTAACTCATTCATTGTAAGAAACAAACTGCAGTCCTTCATTCGTTCAATCAAACTTCAATCATTCATTTAATTAATCAAACGTTATCCATTGATTCAATGAACCAAACTGCACGAGATGATTCAATGATTAGAGCTTCTCTCATTCATTCAATGTCTGAACCTTAACACAGTCATTCAAGAAAACAAACCGTCTTCATTCATTTCATGAAACATCCATTATAGATGGAAGCAATGAAATAGACTGCACGAACAGTAGAGCTACTCTCATTTATTTAATGCCTCAAGCTTAATACATTCATTGAAAGAAACAAACTGTACTCATTCAATCAATGAAACAAAAGTTATGCATTGATTCAATGAGTTGAGCCTCTCTCATTCATTCAATGTCTCATGCTTAACTCGTTCATTGTAAGAAACAAACTGTAGTGCTTCATTCGTTGAATCAAACCGCATTCATTCATTCAATTAATCATACGTTATCCATTGACTCAATCAAACAAACTGCACAAGTTGAATCAATGGTTTGAGCTTTTCTCATTAATTCAATGTCTCGAGCTTAACACACTCATTCAAGGAAACAAACCGTTTACAATCATACCATGAATCATGCGTTAAAAATTGATGCAATGAAACAGAGTGCACGAACAGTAGAGCTACTCTCATTTATTTAATACCTCAAGCTTAATACATTCATTGAAAGAAACAAACTGTACTCATTCAATCAATGAAACAAAAGTTATGCATTGATTCAATGAGTTGAGCCTCTCTCATTCATTCAATGTCTCATGCGTAACTTGTTCATTGTAATAAACAGACTGAAGTCCTTCATTCGTTGAATCAAACTTCAATCATTCATTTATTCATACGTTATCAATCGATTCAGCGAAACAAGCTGCACGAGATGTTTCAATGATTTGAGCTTCTCTCATTCATTCAATGCCTTGAGCTTAACACACTCATTCAAGGAAACAACCCGTTTTCATTCATTCAATGAATCATGCATTAAAGATTCCTGCAATGAAACAGACTGCACGAGCAGTAGAGCTACTCCCATTTATTTAATGCCTCAAGCCAAATACATTCATTGAAGGAAACAAACTGAATTTATTCAATCAATGAAACAAACGTTATTTATTGATTCAATGACTTGAGCCTCTCTCATTCATTCAATGTCTCATGCTTAACTCGTTCATTGTAAGAAACAAACTTCATTCGTTGAGCTACTCTCAGTTATGTAATGCTTCTCGCTTAATGCATTCACTGAAAGAAACAAAGTGCGTTCATTCAATCAATGAAACTAACGTTATTCATTGCTTCAATGAGATGAGCTTCTCTCATTCATTCAATGCCTCATGCTTAACTCATTCATTGTAAGAAACAAACTGCAGTCCTTCATTCGTTCAATCAAACTTCAATCATTCATTTAATTAATCAAACGTTATCCATTGATTCAATGAACCAAACTGCACGAGATGATTCAATGATTAGAGCTTCTCTCATTCATTCAATGTCTGAACCTTAACACAGTCATTCAAGAAAACAAACCGTCTTCATTCATTTCATGAAACATCCATTATAGATGGAAGCAATGAAATAGACTGCACGAACAGTAGAGCTACTCTCATTTATTTAATGCCTCAAGCTTAATACATTCATTGAAAGAAACAAACTGTACTCATTCAATCAATGAAACAAAAGTTATGCATTGATTCAATGAGTTGAGCCTCTCTCATTCATTCAATGTCTCATGCTTAACTCGTTCATTGTAAGAAACAAACTGTAGTGCTTCATTCGTTGAATCAAACATTCATTCATTCATTTAATCATACGTTATCCATTGACTCAATCAAACAAACTGCACAAGATGAATCAATGTTTGAGCTTCTCTCATTAATTCAATGTCTCGAGCTTAACACACTCATTCAAGGAAACAAACCGTTTACATTCATACAATGAATCATGCGTTAAAAATTGATGCAATGAAACAGAGTGCACGAACAGTAGAGCTACTCTCATTTATTTAATACCTCAAGCTTAATACATTCATTGAAAGAAACAAACTGTACTCATTCAATCAATGAAACAAAAGTTATGCATTGATTCAATGAGTTGAGCCTCTCTCATTCATTCAATGTCTCATGCTTAACTTGTTCATTGTAATAAACAACTGAAGTCCTTCATTCGTTGAATCAAACTTCAATCATTCATTCAATTCATACGTTATCAATCGATTCAGCGAAACAAACTGCACGAGATGTTTCAATGATTTGAGCTTCTCTCATTCATTCAATGCCTTGAGCTTAACACACTCATTCAAGGAAACAAACCGTTTTCATTCATTCAATGAATCATGCATTAAAGATTCCTGCAATGAAACAGACTGCACGAGCAGTAGAGCTACTCCCATTTATTTAATGCCTCAAGCCAAATACATTCATTGGAGGAAACAAACTGAATTTATTCAATCAATGAAACAAACGTTATTTATTGATTCAATGAGTTGAGCCTCTCTCATTCATTCAATGTCTCATGCTTAACTCGTTCATTGTAAGAAACAAACTGTAGTCCTTCATTCGTTGAATCAAACTTCAATCATTCATTCAATTAATCAAACGTTATCCATTGATTCAATTAACCAAACTGCACGAGATGATTCAATGATTAGAGCTTCTCTCATTCATTCAATGTCTGAGCTTAACACACTCATTCATTGAAACAAACCGTTTTCATTCATTCAATGAATCCTACGTTATAAATTGATGCAATGAAACAGACTGCACGAACAGTAGAGCTACTCTCATTTATGTACTGCTTCTCGCTCAATACATTCATTGAAAGAAACAAACTGCGTTCATTCAATCAATGAAACAAACGTTATTCATTGATTCAATGAGTTGAGCTTCTCTCATTCATTCAATGTCTCATGCTTAACTCATTCATTGTAAGAAACAAACTGTAGTCCTTCATTCGTTGAATCAAACTTCAATCATTCATTCAATTAATCACGTTATCCATTGATTCAATTAACCAACTGCACGAGATGATTCAATGATTAGAGCTTCTCTCATTCATTCAATGTCTTGAGCTTAAACACTCATTCATGGAAACAAACCGTTTTCATTCATTCAATGAATCATGCGTTATAAATTGATGCAATGAAACAGACTGCACGAACAATAGAGCTACTCTCATTTATTTAATGCCTCAAGCTTAATACATTCATCGAAAGAAACAAACTATTCATTCAATCAATGAATAAACGTTATTTATTGATTCAATGAGTTGAGCTTCTCTCATTCATTCAATGCCTCATGCTTAACTCATTCATTGTAAGAAACAAACTGTAGTGCTTCATTCGTTGAATCAAACTTCAATCATTCATTCAATTAAACAAACGTTATCCATTGATTCAATGAAACAAACTGCACTAGATGATTCAATGATTGAGCCTCTCTCATTCATTCAATGTCTCATGCTTAACTTGTTCATTGTATAAAAAACTGAAGTCCTTCATTCGTTGAATCAAACTTCAATCATTCATTCAATTAATCATGTGTTATCAATCGATTCAATCAAACAAACTGCAAGAGATTCAATGATTTGAGCTTCTCTCATTCATTCAATGCCTTGAGCTTAACACACTCATTCAAGGAAACAAACCGTTTTCATTCATTCAATGAATCATGCATTAAAGATTCCTGCAATGAAACAGACTGCACGAGCAGTAGAGCTACTCCCATTTATTTAATGCCTCAAGCCAAATACATTCATTGAAGGAAACAAACTGAATTTATTCAATCAATGAAACAAACGTTATTTATTGATTCAATGACTTGAGCCTCTCTCATTCATTCAATGTCTCATGCTTAACTCGTTCATTGTAAGAAACAAACTTCATTCGTTGAGCTACTCTCAGTTATGTAATGCTTCTCGCTTAATGCATTCACTGAAAGAAACAAAGTGCGTTCATTCAATCAATGAAACTAACGTTATTCATTGCTTCAATGAGATGAGCTTCTCTCATTCATTCAATGCCTCATGCTTAACTCATTCATTGTAAGAAACAAACTGCAGTCCTTCATTCGTTCAATCAAACTTCAATCATTCATTTAATTAATCAAACGTTATCCATTGATTCAATGAACCAAACTGCACGAGATGATTCAATGATTAGAGCTTCTCTCATTCATTCAATGTCTGAACCTTAACACAGTCATTCAAGAAAACAAACCGTCTTCATTCATTTCATGAAACATCCATTATAGATGGAAGCAATGAAATAGACTGCACGAACAGTAGAGCTACTCTCATTTATTTAATGCCTCAAGCTTAATACATTCATTGAAAGAAACAAACTGTACTCATTCAATCAATGAAACAAAAGTTATGCATTGATTCAATGAGTTGAGCCTCTCTCATTCATTCAATGTCTCATGCTTAACTCGTTCATTGTAAGAAACAAACTGTAGTGCTTCATTCGTTGAATCAAACCGCATTCATTCATTCAATTAATCATACGTTATCCATTGACTCAATCAAACAAACTGCACAAGTTGAATCAATGGTTTGAGCTTTTCTCATTAATTCAATGTCTCGAGCTTAACACACTCATTCAAGGAAACAAACCGTTTACAATCATACCATGAATCATGCGTTAAAAATTGATGCAATGAAACAGAGTGCACGAACAGTAGAGCTACTCTCATTTATTTAATACCTCAAGCTTAATACATTCATTGAAAGAAACAAACTGTACTCATTCAATCAATGAAACAAAAGTTATGCATTGATTCAATGAGTTGAGCCTCTCTCATTCATTCAATGTCTCATGCGTAACTTGTTCATTGTAATAAACAGACTGAAGTCCTTCATTCGTTGAATCAAACTTCAATCATTCATTTATTCATACGTTATCAATCGATTCAGCGAAACAAGCTGCACGAGATGTTTCAATGATTTGAGCTTCTCTCATTCATTCAATGCCTTGAGCTTAACACACTCATTCAAGGAAACAACCCGTTTTCATTCATTCAATGAATCATGCATTAAAGATTCCTGCAATGAAACAGACTGCACGAGCAGTAGAGCTACTCCCATTTATTTAATGCCTCAAGCCAAATACATTCATTGAAGGAAACAAACTGAATTTATTCAATCAATGAAACAAACGTTATTTATTGATTCAATGACTTGAGCCTCTCTCATTCATTCAATGTCTCATGCTTAACTCGTTCATTGTAAGAAACAAACTTCATTCGTTGAGCTACTCTCAGTTATGTAATGCTTCTCGCTTAATGCATTCACTGAAAGAAACAAAGTGCGTTCATTCAATCAATGAAACTAACGTTATTCATTGCTTCAATGAGATGAGCTTCTCTCATTCATTCAATGCCTCATGCTTAACTCATTCATTGTAAGAAACAAACTGCAGTCCTTCATTCGTTCAATCAAACTTCAATCATTCATTTAATTAATCAAACGTTATCCATTGATTCAATGAACCAAACTGCACGAGATGATTCAATGATTAGAGCTTCTCTCATTCATTCAATGTCTGAACCTTAACACAGTCATTCAAGAAAACAAACCGTCTTCATTCATTTCATGAAACATCCATTATAGATGGAAGCAATGAAATAGACTGCACGAACAGTAGAGCTACTCTCATTTATTTAATGCCTCAAGCTTAATACATTCATTGAAAGAAACAAACTGTACTCATTCAATCAATGAAACAAAAGTTATGCATTGATTCAATGAGTTGAGCCTCTCTCATTCATTCAATGTCTCATGCTTAACTCGTTCATTGTAAGAAACAAACTGTAGTGCTTCATTCGTTGAATCAAACCGCATTCATTCATTCAATTAATCATACGTTATCCATTGACTCAATCAAACAAACTGCACAAGTTGAATCAATGGTTTGAGCTTTTCTCATTAATTCAATGTCTCGAGCTTAACACACTCATTCAAGGAAACAAACCGTTTACAATCATACCATGAATCATGCGTTAAAAATTGATGCAATGAAACAGAGTGCACGAACAGTAGAGCTACTCTCATTTATTTAATACCTCAAGCTTAATACATTCATTGAAAGAAACAAACTGTACTCATTCAATCAATGAAACAAAAGTTATGCATTGATTCAATGAGTTGAGCCTCTCTCATTCATTCAATGTCTCATGCGTAACTTGTTCATTGTAATAAACAAACTGAAGTCCTTCATTCGTTGAATCAAACTTCAATCATTCATTTATTCATACGTTATCAATCGATTCAGCGAAACAAGCTGCACGAGATGTTTCAATGATTTGAGCTTCTCTCATTCATTCAATGCCTTGAGCTTAACACACTCATTCAAGGAAACAACCCGTTTTCATTCATTCAATGAATCATGCATTAAAGATTCCTGCAATGAAACAGACTGCACGAGCAGTAGAGCTACTCCCATTTATTTAATGCCTCAAGCCAAATACATTCATTGAAAGAAACAAACTGCGTTCTTTCAATCAATGAAACAAACGTTATTCATTGATTCAATGAGTTGAGCTCTCTCATTCATTCAATGCCTCATGCTTAACTTGTTCATTGTAAGAAACAAACTGCAGTCCTTCATTCGTTGAATCAAACTTCAATCATTCATTCAATTATCAAACGTTATCCATTGATTCAATTAAACAAACTGCACGAGATGATTCAATGATTAGAGCTTCTCTCATTCATTCAATGTCTTGAGCTTAACACAGTCATTCAAGGAAACAAACCGTTTCATTCATTCAATGAATCATGCATTATAGATTCCTGCAATGAAACAGACTGCACGAACAGTAGAGCTACTCTCATTTATTTAATGCCTCAAGCTTAATACATTCATTGAAAGAAACAAACTGTACTCATTCAATCAATGAAACAAAAGTTATGCATTGATTCAATGAGTTGAGCCTCTCTCATTCATTCAATGTCTCATGCTTAACTCGTTCATTGTAAGAAACAAACTGTAGTGCTTCATTCGTTGAATCAAACCGCATTCATTCATTCAATTAATCAAACGTTATCCATTGACTCAATCAAACAAACTGCACAAGATGAATCAATGATTTGAGCTTCTCTCATTCATTCAATGTCTGAGCTTAACACACTCATTCAAGGAAACAAACCGTTTCATTCATCATACCATGAATCATGCGTTAAAAATTGATGCAATGAAACAGAGTGCACGAACAGTAGAGCTACTCTCATTTATTTAATACCTCAAGCTTAATACATTCATTGAAAGAAACAAACTGTACTCATTCAATCAATGAAACAAAAGTTATGCATTGATTCAATGAGTTGAGCCTCTCTCATTCATTCAATGTCTCATGCGTAACTTGTTCATTGTAATAAACAAACTGAAGTCCTTCATTCGTTGAATCAAACTTCAATCATTCATTTATTCATACGTTATCAATCGATTCAGCGAAACAAGCTGCACGAGATGATTCAATGATTTGAGCTTCTCTCATTCATTCAATGCCTTGAGCTTAACACACTCATTCAAGGAAACAAACCGTTTTCATTCATTCAATGAATCATGCATTAAAGATTCCTGCAATGAAACAGACTGCACGAGCAGTAGAGCTACTCCCATTTATTTAATGCCTCAAGCCAAATACATTCATTGAAGGAAACAAACTGAATTTATTCAATCAATGAAACAAACGTTATTTATTGATTCAATGAGTTGAGCCTCTCTCATTCATTCAATGTCTCATGCTTAACTCGTTCATTGTAAGAAACAAACTTCATTCGTTGAGCTACTCTCAGTTATGTAATGCTTCTCGCTTAATGCATTCACTGAAAGAAACAAAGTGCGTTCATTCAATCAATGAAACTAACGTTATTCATTGCTTCAATGAGATGAGCTTCTCTCATTCATTCAATGCCTCATGCTTAACTCATTCATTGTAAGAAACAAACTGCAGTCCTTCATTCGTTCAATCAAACTTCAATCATTCATTTAATTAATCAAACGTTATCCATTGATTCAATGAACCAAACTGCACGAGATGATTCAATGATTAGAGCTTCTCTCATTCATTCAATGTCTGAACCTTAACACAGTCATTCAAGAAAACAAACCGTCTTCATTCATTTCATGAAACATCCATTATAGATGGAAGCAATGAAATAGACTGCACGAACAGTAGAGCTACTCTCATTTATTTAATGCCTCAAGCTTAATACATTCATTGAAAGAAACAAACTGTACTCATTCAATCAATGAAACAAAAGTTATGCATTGATTCAATGAGTTGAGCCTCTCTCATTCATTCAATGTCTCATGCTTAACTCGTTCATTGTAAGAAACAAACTGTAGTGCTTCATTCGTTGAATCAAACCGCATTCATTCATTCAATTAATCATACGTTATCCATTGACTCAATCAAACAAACTGCACAAGTTGAATCAATGGTTTGAGCTTTTCTCATTAATTCAATGTCTCGAGCTTAACACACTCATTCAAGGAAACAAACCGTTTACAATCATACCATGAATCATGCGTTAAAAATTGATGCAATGAAACAGAGTGCACGAACAGTAGAGCTACTCTCATTTATTTAATACCTCAAGCTTAATACATTCATTGAAAGAAACAAACTGTACTCATTCAATCAATGAAACAAAAGTTATGCATTGATTCAATGAGTTGAGCCTCTCTCATTCATTCAATGTCTCATGCGTAACTTGTTCATTGTAATAAACAGACTGAAGTCCTTCATTCGTTGAATCAAACTTCAATCATTCATTTATTCATACGTTATCAATCGATTCAGCGAAACAAGCTGCACGAGATGTTTCAATGATTTGAGCTTCTCTCATTCATTCAATGCCTTGAGCTTAACACACTCATTCAAGGAAACAACCCGTTTTCATTCATTCAATGAATCATGCATTAAAGATTCCTGCAATGAAACAGACTGCACGAGCAGTAGAGCTACTCCCATTTATTTAATGCCTCAAGCCAAATACATTCATTGAAGGAAACAAACTGAATTTATTCAATCAATGAAACAAACGTTATTTATTGATTCAATGACTTGAGCCTCTCTCATTCATTCAATGTCTCATGCTTAACTCGGTCATTGTAAGAAACAAACTTCATTCGTTGAGCTACTCTCAGTTATGTAATGCTTCTCGCTTAATGCATTCACTGAAAGAAACAAAGTGCGTTCATTCAATCAATGAAACTAACGTTATTCATTGCTTCAATGAGATGAGCTTCTCTCATTCATTCAATGCCTCATGCTTAACTCATTCATTGTAAGAAACAAACTGCAGTCCTTCATTCGTTCAATCAAACTTCAATCATTCATTTAATTAATCAAACGTTATCCATTGATTCAATGAACCAAACTGCACGAGATGATTCAATGATTAGAGCTTCTCTCATTCATTCAATGTCTGAACCTTAACACAGTCATTCAAGAAAACAAACCGTCTTCATTCATTTCATGAACATCCATTATAGATGGAAGCAATGAAAATAGACTGCACGAACAGTAGAGCTACTCTCATTTATTTAATGCCTCAAGCTTAATACATTCATTGAAAGAAACAAACTGTACTCATTCAATCAATGAAACAAAAGTTATGCATTGATTCAATGAGTTGAGCCTCTCTCATTCATTCAATGTCTCATGCTTAACTCGTTCATTGTAAGAAACAAACTGTAGTGCTTCATTCGTTGAATCAAACCGCATTCATTCATTCAATTAATCATACGTTATCCATTGACTCACTCAAACAAACTGCACAAGTTGAATCAATGGTTTGAGCTTTTCTCATTAATTCAATGTCTCGAGCTTAACACACTCATTCAAGGAAACAAAACCGTTTACAATCATACCATGAATCATGCGTTAAAAATTGATGCAATGAAACAGAGTGCACGAACAGTAGAGCTACTCTCATTTATTTAATACCTCAAGCTTAATACATTCATTGAAAGAAACAAACTGTACTCATTCAATCAATGAAACAAAAGTTATGCATTGATTCAATGAGTTGAGCCTCTCTCATTCATTCAATGTCTCATGCGTAACTTGTTCATTGTAATAAACAGACTGAAGTCCTTCATTCGTTGAATCAAACTTCAATCATTCATTTATTCATACGTTATCAATCGATTCAGCGAAACAAGCTGCACGAGATGTTTCAATGATTTGAGCTTCTCTCATTCATTCAATGCCTTGAGCTTAACACACTCATTCAAGGAAACAACCCGTTTTCATTCATTCAATGAATCATGCATTAAAGATTCCTGCAATGAAACAGACTGCACGAGCAGTAGAGCTACTCCCATTTATTTAATGCCTCAAGCCAAATACATTCATTGAAGGAAACAAACTGAATTTATTCAATCAATGAAACAAACGTTATTTATTGATTCAATGACTTGAGCCTCTCTCATTCATTCAATGTCTCATGCTTAACTCGTTCATTGTAAGAAAACAAACTTCATTCGTTGAGCTACTCTCAGTTATGTAATGCTTCTCGCTTAATGCATTCACTGAAAGAAACAAAGTGCGTTCATTCAATCAATGAAACTAACGTTATTCATTGCTTCAATGAGATGAGCTTCTCTCATTCATTCAATGCCTCATGCTTAACTCATTCATTGTAAGAAACAAACTGCAGTCCTTCATTCGTTCAATCAAACTTCAATCATTCATTTAATTAATCAAACGTTATCCATTGATTCAATGAACCAAACTGCACGAGATGATTCAATGATTAGAGCTTCTCTCATTCATTCAATGTCTGAACCTTAACACAGTCATTCAGAAAACAAACCGTCTTCATTCATTTCATGAAACATCCATTATAGATGGAAGCAATGAAATAGACTGCACGAACAGTAGAGCTACTCTCATTTATTTAATGCCTCAAGCTTAATACATTCATTGAAAGAAACAAACTGTACTCATTCAATCAATGAAACAAAAGTTATGCATTGATTCAATGAGTTGAGCCTCTCTCATTCATTCAATGTCTCATGCTTAACTCGTTCATTGTAAGAAACAAACTGTAGTGCTTCATTCGTTGAATCAAACCGCATTCATTCATTCAATTAATCATACGTTATCCATTGACTCAATCAAACAAACTGCACAAGTTGAATCAATGGTTTGAGCTTTTCTCATTAATTCAATGTCTCGAGCTTAACACACTCATTCAAGGAAACAAACCGTTTACAATCATACCATGAATCATGCGTTAAAAATTGATGCAATGAAACAGAGTGCACGAACAGTAGAGCTACTCTCATTTATTTAATACCTCAAGCTTAATACATTCATTGAAAGAAACAAACTGTACTCATTCAATCAATGAAACAAAAGTTATGCATTGATTCAATGAGTTGAGCCTCTCTCATTCATTCAATGTCTCATGCGTAACTTGTTCATTGTAATAAACAGACTGAAGTCCTTCATTCGTTGAATCAAACTTCAATCATTCATTTATTCATACGTTATCAATCGATTCAGCGAAACAAGCTGCACGAGATGTTTCAATGATTTGAGCTTCTCTCATTCATTCAATGCCTTGAGCTTAACACACTCATTCAAGGAAACAACCCGTTTTCATTCATTCAATGAATCATGCATTAAAGATTCCTGCAATGAAACAGACTGCACGAGCAGTAGAGCTACTCCCATTTATTTAATGCCTCAAGCCAAATACATTCATTGAAAGAAACAAACTGCGTTCATTCAATCAATGAAACAAACGTTATTCATTGATTCAATGAGTTGAGCTTCTCTCATTCATTCAAAGCCTCATGCTTAACTTGTTCATTGTAAGAAACAAACTGCAGTCCTCCATTCGTTGAATCAAACTTCAATCATTCATTCAATTAATCAAACGTTATCCATTGATTCAATTAAACAAACTGCACGAGATGATTCAATGATTAGAGCTTCTCTCATTCATTCAATGTGTTGAGCTTAACACACTCATTCAAGGAAACAAACCGTCTTCATTCATTCAATGAAACATCCATTATAGATGGAAGCAATGAAACAGACTGCACGAACAGTAGAGCTACTCTCATTTATTTAATGCCTCAAGCTTAATACATTCATTGAAAGAAACAAACTGTATTCATTCAATCAATGAAACAAAAGTTATGCATTGATTCAATGAGTTGAGCCTCTCTCATTCATTCAATGTCTCATGCTTAACTCGTTCATTGTAAGAAACAAACTGTAGTGCTTCATTCGTTGAATCAAACCGCATTCATTCATTCAATTAATCATACGTTATCCATTGACTCAATCAAACAAACTGCACAAGTTGAATCAATGGTTTGAGCTTTTTCTCATTAATTCAATGTCTCGAGCTTAACACACTCATTCAAGGAAACAAACCGTTTACAATCATACATGAATCATGCGTTAAAAATTGATGCAATGAAACAGAGTGCACGAACAGTAGAGCTACTCTCATTTATTTATTACCTCAAGCTTAATACATTCATTGAAAGAAACAACTGTACTCATTCAATCAATGAAACAAAAGTTATGCATTGATTCAATGAGTTGAGCCTCTCTCATTCATTCAATGTCTCATGCTTAACTTGTTCATTGTAATAAACAAACTGAAGTCCTTCATTCGTTGAATCAAACTTCAATCATTCATTTATTCATACGTTATCAATCGATTCAGCGAAACAAGCTGCACGAGATGTTTCAATGATTTGAGCTTCTCTCATTCATTCAATGTCTGAGCTTAACACACTCATTCAAGGAAACAACCGTTTTCATTCATTCAATGAATCATGCATTAAAATTCCTGCAATGAAACAGACTGCACGAGCAGTAGAGCTACTCCCATTTATTTAATGCCTCAAGCCAAATACATTCATTGAAGGAAACAAACTGAATTTATTCAATCAATGAAACAACGTTATTTATTGATTCAATGACTTGAGCCTCTCTCATTCATTCAATGTCTCATGCTTAACTCGTTCATTGTAAGAAACAAACTTCATTCGTTGAGCTACTCTCAGTTATGTAATGCTTCTCGCTTAATGCATTCACTGAAAGAAACAAAGTGCGTTCATTCAATCAATGAAACTAACGTTATTCATTGCTTCAATGAGATGAGCTTCTCTCATTCATTCAATGCCTCATGCTTAACTCATTCATTGTAAGAAACAAACTGCAGTCCTTCATTCGTTCAATCAAACTTCAATCATTCATTTAATTAATCAAACGTTATCCATTGATTCAATGAACCAAACTGCACGAGATGATTCAATGATTAGAGCTTCTCTCATTCATTCAATGTCTGAACCTTAACACAGTCATTCAAGAAAACAAACCGTCTTCATTCATTTCATGAAACATCCATTATAGATGGAAGCAATGAAATAGACTGCACGAACAGTAGAGCTACTCTCATTTATTTAATGCCTCAAGCTTAATACATTCATTGAAAGAAACAAACTGTACTCATTCAATCAATGAAACAAAAGTTATGCATTGATTCAATGAGTTGAGCCTCTCTCATTCATTCAATGTCTCATGCTTAACTCGTTCATTGTAAGAAACAAACTGTAGTGCTTCATTCGTTGAATCAAACCGCATTCATTCATTCAATTAATCATACGTTATCCATTGACTCAATCAAACAAACTGCACAAGTTGAATCAATGGTTTGAGCTTTTCTCATTAATTCAATGTCTCGAGCTTAACACACTCATTCAAGGAAACAAACCGTTTACAATCATACCATGAATCATGCGTTAAAAATTGATGCAATGAAACAGAGTGCACGAACAGTAGAGCTACTCTCATTTATTTAATACCTCAAGCTTAATACATTCATTGAAAGAAACAAACTGTACTCATTCAATCAATGAAACAAAAGTTATGCATTGATTCAATGAGTTGAGCCTCTCTCATTCATTCAATGTCTCATGCGTAACTTGTTCATTGTAATAAACAGACTGAAGTCCTTCATTCGTTGAATCAAACTTCAATCATTCATTTATTCATACGTTATCAATCGATTCAGCGAAACAAGCTGCACGAGATGTTTCAATGATTTGAGCTTCTCTCATTCATTCAATGCCTTGAGCTTAACACACTCATTCAAGGAAACAACCCGTTTTCATTCATTCAATGAATCATGCATTAAAGATTCCTGCAATGAAACAGACTGCACGAGCAGTAGAGCTACTCCCATTTATTTAATGCCTCAAGCCAAATACATTCATTGAAGGAAACAAACTGAATTTATTCAATCAATGAAACAAACGTTATTTATTGATTCAATGAGTTGAGCCTCTCTCATTCATTCAATGTCTCATGCTTAACTCGTTCATTGTAAGAAACAAACTTCATTCGTTGAGCTACTCTCAGTTATGTAATGCTTCTCGCTTAATGCATTCACTGAAAGAAACAAAGTGCGTTCATTCAATCAATGAAACTAACGTTATTCATTGCTTCAATGAGATGAGCTTCTCTCATTCATTCAATGCCTCATGCTTAACTCATTCATTGTAAGAAACAAACTGCAGTCCTTCATTCGTTCAATCAAACTTCAATCATTCATTTAATTAATCAAACGTTATCCATTGATTCAATGAACCAAACTGCACGAGATGATTCAATGATTAGAGCTTCTCTCATTCATTCAATGTCTGAACCTTAACACAGTCATTCAAGAAAACAAACCGTCTTCATTCATTTCATGAAACATCCATTATAGATGGAAGCAATGAAATAGACTGCACGAACAGTAGAGCTACTCTCATTTATTTAATGCCTCAAGCTTAATACATTCATTGAAAGAAACAAACTGTACTCATTCAATCAATGAAACAAAAGTTATGCATTGATTCAATGAGTTGAGCCTCTCTCATTCATTCAATGTCTCATGCTTAACTTGTTCATTGTAATAAACAAACTGAAGTCCTTCATTCGTTGAATCAAACTTCAATCATTCATTTATTCATACGTTATCAATCGATTCAGCGAAACAAGCTGCACGAGATGTTTCAATGATTTGAGCTTCTCTCATTCATTCAATGCCTTGAGCTTAACACACTCATTCAAGGAAACAACCCGTTTTCATTCATTCAATGAATCATGCATTAAAGATTCCTGCAATGAAACAGACTGCACGAGCAGTAGAGCTACTCCATTTATTTAATGCCTCAAGCCAAATACATTCATTGAAGGAAACAAACTGAATTTATTCAATCAATGAAACAAACGTTATTTATTGATTCAATGAGTTGAGCCTCTCTCATTCATTCAATGTCTCATGCTTAACTCGTTCATTGTAAGAAACAAACTTCATTCGTTGAGCTACTCTCAGTTATGTAATGCTTCTCGCTTAATGCATTCACTGAAAGAAACAAAGTGCGTTCATTCAATCAATGAAACTAACGTTATTCATTGCTTCAATGAGATGAGCTTCTCTCATTCATTCAATGCCTCATGCTTAACTCATTCATTGTAAGAAACAAACTGCAGTCCTTCATTCGTTCAATCAAACTTCAATCATTCATTTAATTAATCAAACGTTATCCATTGATTCAATGAACCAAACTGCACGAGATGATTCAATGATTAGAGCTTCTCTCATTCATTCAATGTCTGAACCTTAACACAGTCATTCAAGAAAACAAACCGTCTTCATTCATTTCATGAAACATCCATTATAGATGGAAGCAATGAAATAGACTGCACGAACAGTAGAGCTACTCTCATTTATTTAATGCCTCAAGCTTAATACATTCATTGAAAGAAACAAACTGTACTCATTCAATCAATGAAACAAAAGTTATGCATTGATTCAATGAGTTGAGCCTCTCTCATTCATTCAATGTCTCATGCTTAACTCGTTCATTGTAAGAAACAAACTGTAGTGCTTCATTCGTTGAATCAAACCGCATTCATTCATTCAATTAATCATACGTTATCCATTGACTCAATCAAACAAACTGCACAAGTTGAATCAATGGTTTGAGCTTTTCTCATTAATTCAATGTCTCGAGCTTAACACACTCATTCAAGGAAACAAACCGTTTACAATCATACCATGAATCATGCGTTAAAAATTGATGCAATGAAACAGAGTGCACGAACAGTAGAGCTACTCTCATTTATTTAATACCTCAAGCTTAATACATTCATTGAAAGAAACAAACTGTACTCATTCAATCAATGAAACAAAAGTTATGCATTGATTCAATGAGTTGAGCCTCTCTCATTCATTCAATGTCTCATGCGTAACTTGTTCATTGTAATAAACAGACTGAAGTCCTTCATTCGTTGAATCAAACTTCAATCATTCATTTATTCATACGTTATCAATCGATTCAGCGAAACAAGCTGCACGAGATGTTTCAATGATTTGAGCTTCTCTCATTCATTCAATGCCTTGAGCTTAACACACTCATTCAAGGAAACAACCCGTTTTCATTCATTCAATGAATCATGCATTAAAGATTCCTGCAATGAAACAGACTGCACGAGCAGTAGAGCTACTCCCATTTATTTAATGCCTCAAGCCAAATACATTCATTGAAAGAAACAAACTGCGTTCATTCAATCAATGAAACAAACGTTATTCATTGATTCAATGAGTTGAGCTTCTCTCTTTCATTCAAGCCTCATGCTTAACTTGTTCATTGTAAGAAACAAACTGCAGTCCTCATTCGTTGAATCAAACTTCAATCATTCATTCAATTTATCAAACGTTATCCATTGATTCAATTAAACAAACTGCACGAGATGATTCAATGATTAGACCTTCTCTCATTCATTCAATGTGTTGAGCTTAACACACTCATTCAAGGAAACAAACCGTTTTCATTCATTCAATGAATCATGCATTAAAGATTCCTGCAATGAAACAGACTGCACGAACAGTAGAGCTACTCCATTTATTTAATGCCTCAAGCCAAATACATTCATTGAAAGAAACAAACTGAATTCATTCAATCAATGAAACAAACGTTATTTTTGATTCAATGAGTTGACCTCTCTCATTCATTCAATGCCTCATGCTTAACTCATTCATTGTAAGAAACAAACTGTAGTCCTTCATTCGTTGAATCAAACTTCAATCATTCATTCAATTAATCAAACGTTATCCATTGATTCAATGAAACAAACTGCACGAGATGATTCAATGATTAGAGCTTCTCTCATTCATTCAATGTCCTGAGCTTAACACACTCATTCAAGGAAACAAACCGTTTCATTCAATCAATGAATCCCGATTAAAGATTGATGCAATGAAACAGAGTGCACGAACAGTAGAGCTACTCTCATTTATTTAATGCCTCAAGCTTAATACATTCATTGAAAGAAACAAACTGTACTCATTCAATCAATGAAACAAAAGTTATGCATTGATTCAATGAGTTGAGCCTCTCTCATTCATTCAATGTCTCATGCTTAACTCGTTCATTGTAATAAACAAACTGAAGTGCTTCATTCGTTGAATCAAACTTCAATCATTCATTTAATAATCATACGTTATCCATTGATTCATCAAACAAACTGCACGAGATGTTTCAATGGTTTGAGCTTTCTCATTCATTCAATGTCTCGAGCTTAACACACTCATTCAAGGAAACAAACCGTTTACTTTCATTCAATGAATCATGATGATTCATTAAAGTTCCTGCAATGAAACAGACTGCACGAGCAGTAGAGCTACTCTCATTTATTTAATGCCTCAAGCCAAATACATTCATTGAAGGAAACAAACTGAATTTATTCAATCAATGAAACAAACGTTATTTATTGATTCAATGACTTGAGCCTCTCTCATTCATTCAATGTCTCATGCTTAACTCGTTCATTGTAAGAAACAAACTTCATTCGTTGAGCTACTCTCAGTTATGTAATGCTTCTCGCTTAATGCATTCACTGAAAGAAACAAAGTGCGTTCATTCAATCAATGAAACTAACGTTATTCATTGCTTCAATGAGATGAGCTTCTCTCATTCATTCAATGCCTCATGCTTAACTCATTCATTGTAAGAAACAAACTGCAGTCCTTCATTCGTTCAATCAAACTTCAATCATTCATTTAATTAATCAAACGTTATCCATTGATTCAATGAACCAAACTGCACGAGATGATTCAATGATTAGAGCTTCTCTCATTCATTCAATGTCTGAACCTTAACACAGTCATTCAAGAAAACAAACCGTCTTCATTCATTTCATGAAACATCCATTATAGATGGAAGCAATGAAATAGACTGCACGAACAGTAGAGCTACTCTCATTTATTTAATGCCTCAAGCTTAATACATTCATTGAAAGAAACAAACTGTACTCATTCAATCAATGAAACAAAAGTTATGCATTGATTCAATGAGTTGAGCCTCTCTCATTCATTCAATGTCTCATGCTTAACTCGTTCATTGTAAGAAACAAACTGTAGTGCTTCATTCGTTGAATCAAACCGCATTCATTCATTCAATTAATCATACGTTATCCATTGACTCAATCAAACAAACTGCACAAGTTGAATCAATGGTTTGAGCTTTTCTCATTAATTCAATGTCTCGAGCTTAACACACTCATTCAAGGAAACAAACCGTTTACAATCATACCATGAATCATGCGTTAAAAATTGATGCAATGAAACAGAGTGCACGGACAGTAGAGCTACTCTCATTTATTTAATACCTCAAGCTTAATACATTCATTGAAAGAAACAAACTGTACTCATTCAATCAATGAAACAAAAGTTATGCATTGATTCAATGAGTTGAGCCTCTCTCATTCATTCAATGTCTCATGCGTAACTTGTTCATTGTAATAAACAGACTGAAGTCCTTCATTCGTTGAATCAAACTTCAATCATTCATTTATTCATACGTTATCAATCGATTCAGCGAAACAAGCTGCACGAGATGTTTCAATGATTTGAGCTTCTCTCATTCATTCAATGCCTTGAGCTTAACACACTCATTCAAGGAAACAACCCGTTTTCATTCATTCAATGAATCATGCATTAAAGATTCCTGCAATGAAACAGACTGCACGAGCAGTAGAGCTACTCCCATTTATTTAATGCCTCAAGCCAAATACATTCATTGAAAGAAACAAACTGCGTTCATTCAATCAATGAAACAAACGTTATTCATTGATTCAATGAGTTGAGCTTCTCCCTTTCATTCAAAGCCTCATGCTTAACTTGTTCATTGTAAGAAACAAACTGCAGTCCTCCATTCGTTGAATCAAACTTCAATCATTCATTCAATTTATCAAACGTTATCCATTGATTCAATTAAACAAACTGCACGAGATGATTCAATGATTAGAGCTTCTCTCATTCATTCAATGTCTTGAGCTTAACACAGTCATTCAAGGAAACAAACCGTTTTCATTCATTCAATGAATCATGCATTAAAGATTCCTGCAATGAAACAGACTGCACGAACAGTAGAGCTACTCTCATTTATTTAATGCCTCAAGCCAAATACATTCATTGAAAGAAACAAACTGTACTCATTCAATCAATGAAACAAACGTTATTTTTTGATTCAATGAGTTGACCTCTCTCATTCATTCAATGCCTCATGCTTAACTCATTCATTGTAAGAAACAAACTGTAGTGCTTCATTCGTTGAATCAAACTTCAATCATTCATTCAATTAATCAAACGTTATCCATTGATTCAATTAACCAAACTGCACGAGATGATTCAATGATTTGAGCTTCTCTCATTCATTCAATGTCTGAGCTTAACACACTCATTCAAGGAAACAAACCGTTTCATTCAATCATGAATCATGATTAAAGATTGATGCAATGAAACAGAGTGCACGAACAGTAGAGCTACTCTCATTTATTTAATACCTCAAGCTTAATACATTCATTGAAAGAAACAAACTGTACTCATTCAATCAATGAAACAAAAGTTATGCATTGATTCAATGAGTTGAGCCTCTCTCATTCATTCAATGTCTCATGCGTAACTTGTTCATTGTAATAAACAACTGAAGTGCTTCATTCGTTGAATCAAACTTCAATCATTCATTCATTCATACGTTATCCATTGATTCAGCGAAACAAGCTGCACGAGATGTTTCAATGATTTGAGCTTCTCTCATTCATTCAATGCCTTGAGCTTAACACACTCATTCAAGGAAACAAACCGTTTTCTTTCATTCAATGAATCATGCATTAAAATTCCTGCAATGAAACAGACTGCACGAGCAGTAGAGCTACTCTCATTTATTTAATGCCTCAAGCCAAATACATTCATTGAAGGAAACAAACTGAATTTATTCAATCAATGAAACAAACGTTATTTATTGATTCAATGACTTGAGCCTCTCTCATTCATTCAATGTCTCATGCTTAACTCGTTCATTGTAAGAAACAAACTTCATTCGTTGAGCTACTCTCAGTTATGTAATGCTTCTCGCTTAATGCATTCACTGAAAGAAACAAAGTGCGTTCATTCAATCAATGAAACTAACGTTATTCATTGCTTCAATGAGATGAGCTTCTCTCATTCATTCAATGCCTCATGCTTAACTCATTCATTGTAAGAAACAAACTGCAGTCCTTCATTCGTTCAATCAAACTTCAATCATTCATTTAATTAATCAAACGTTATCCATTGATTCAATGAACCAAACTGCACGAGATGATTCAATGATTAGAGCTTCTCTCATTCATTCAATGTCTGAACCTTAACACAGTCATTCAAGAAAACAAACCGTCTTCATTCATTTCATGAAACATCCATTATAGATGGAAGCAATGAAATAGACTGCACGAACAGTAGAGCTACTCTCATTTATTTAATGCCTCAAGCTTAATACATTCATTGAAAGAAACAAACTGTACTCATTCAATCAATGAAACAAAAGTTATGCATTGATTCAATGAGTTGAGCCTCTCTCATTCATTCAATGTCTCATGCTTAACTCGTTCATTGTAAGAAACAAACTGTAGTGCTTCATTCGTTGAATCAAACCGCATTCATTCATTCAATTAATCATACGTTATCCATTGACTCAATCAAACAAACTGCACAAGTTGAATCAATGGTTTGAGCTTTTCTCATTAATTCAATGTCTCGAGCTTAACACACTCATTCAAGGAAACAAACCGTTTACAATCATACCATGAATCATGCGTTAAAAATTGATGCAATGAAACAGAGTGCACGAACAGTAGAGCTACTCTCATTTATTTAATACCTCAAGCTTAATACATTCATTGAAAGAAACAAACTGTACTCATTCAATCAATGAAACAAAAGTTATGCATTGATTCAATGAGTTGAGCCTCTCTCATTCATTCAATGTCTCATGCGTAACTTGTTCATTGTAATAAACAGACTGAAGTCCTTCATTCGTTGAATCAAACTTCAATCATTCATTTATTCATACGTTATCAATCGATTCAGCGAAACAAGCTGCACGAGATGTTTCAATGATTTGAGCTTCTCTCATTCATTCAATGCCTTGAGCTTAACACACTCATTCAAGGAAACAACCCGTTTTCATTCATTCAATGAATCATGCATTAAAGATTCCTGCAATGAAACAGACTGCACGAGCAGTAGAGCTACTCCCATTTATTTAATGCCTCAAGCCAAATACATTCATTGAAGGAAACAAACTGAATTTATTCAATCAATGAAACAAACGTTATTTATTGATTCAATGACTTGAGCCTCTCTCATTCATTCAATGTCTCATGCTTAACTCGTTCATTGTAAGAAACAAACTTCATTCGTTGAGCTACTCTCAGTTATGTAATGCTTCTCGCTTAATGCATTCACTGAAAGAAACAAAGTGCGTTCATTCAATCAATGAAACTAACGTTATTCATTGCTTCAATGAGATGAGCTTCTCTCATTCATTCAATGCCTCATGCTTAACTCATTCATTGTAAGAAACAAACTGCAGTCCTTCATTCGTTCAATCAAACTTCAATCATTCATTTAATTAATCAAACGTTATCCATTGATTCAATGAACCAAACTGCACGAGATGATTCAATGATTAGAGCTTCTCTCATTCATTCAATGTCTGAACCTTAACACAGTCATTCAAGAAAACAAACCGTCTTCATTCATTTCATGAAACATCCATTATAGATGGAAGCAATGAAATAGACTGCACGAACAGTAGAGCTACTCTCATTTATTTAATGCCTCAAGCTTAATACATTCATTGAAAGAAACAAACTGTACTCATTCAATCAATGAAACAAAAGTTATGCATTGATTCAATGAGTTGAGCCTCTCTCATTCATTCAATGTCTCATGCGTAACTTGTTCATTGTAATAAACAACTGAAGTCCTTCATTCGTTGAATCAAACTTCAATCATTCATTTATTCATACGTTATCAATCGATTCAGCGAAACAAGCTGCACGAGATGTTTCAATGATTTGAGCTTCTCTCATTCATTCAATGCTTGAGCTTAACACACTCATTCAAGGAAACAACCCGTTTTCATTCATTCAATGAATCATGCATTAAAGATTCCTGCAATGAAACAGACTGCACGAGCAGTAGAGCTACTCCCATTTATTTAATGCCTCAAGCCAAATACATTCATTGAAGGAAACAAACTGAATTTATTCAATCAATGAAACAAACGTTATTTATTGATTCAATGACTTGAGCCTCTCTCATTCATTCAATGTCTCATGCTTAACTCGTTCATTGTAAGAAACAAACTTCATTCGTTGAGCTACTCTCAGTTATGTAATGCTTCTCGCTTAATGCATTCACTGAAAGAAACAAAGTGCGTTCATTCAATCAATGAAACTAACGTTATTCATTGCTTCAATGAGATGAGCTTCTCTCATTCATTCAATGCCTCATGCTTAACTCATTCATTGTAAGAAACAAACTGCAGTCCTTCATTCGTTCAATCAAACTTCAATCATTCATTTAATTAATCAAACGTTATCCATTGATTCAATGAACCAAACTGCACGAGATGATTCAATGATTAGAGCTTCTCTCATTCATTCAATGTCTGAACCTTAACACAGTCATTCAAGAAAACAAACCGTCTTCATTCATTTCATGAAACATCCATTATAGATGGAAGCAATGAAATAGACTGCACGAACAGTAGAGCTACTCTCATTTATTTAATGCCTCAAGCTTAATACATTCATTGAAAGAAACAAACTGTACTCATTCAATCAATGAAACAAAAGTTATGCATTGATTCAATGAGTTGAGCCTCTCTCATTCATTCAATGTCTCATGCTTAACTCGTTCATTGTAAGAAACAAACTGTAGTGCTTCATTCGTTGAATCAAACCGCATTCATTCATTCAATTAATCATACGTTATCCATTGACTCAATCAAACAAACTGCACAAGTTGAATCAATGGTTTGAGCTTTTCTCATTAATTCAATGTCTCGAGCTTAACACACTCATTCAAGGAAACAAACCGTTTACAATCATACCATGAATCATGCGTTAAAAATTGATGCAATGAAACAGAGTGCACGAACAGTAGAGCTACTCTCATTTATTTAATACCTCAAGCTTAATACATTCATTGAAAGAAACAAACTGTACTCATTCAATCAATGAAACAAAAGTTATGCATTGATTCAATGAGTTGAGCCTCTCTCATTCATTCAATGTCTCATGCGTAACTTGTTCATTGTAATAAACAGACTGAAGTCCTTCATTCGTTGAATCAAACTTCAATCATTCATTTATTCATACGTTATCAATCGATTCAGCGAAACAAGCTGCACGAGATGTTTCAATGATTTGAGCTTCTCTCATTCATTCAATGCCTTGAGCTTAACACACTCATTCAAGGAAACAACCCGTTTTCATTCATTCAATGAATCATGCATTAAAGATTCCTGCAATGAAACAGACTGCACGAGCAGTAGAGCTACTCCCATTTATTTAATGCCTCAAGCCAAATACATTCATTGAAGGAAACAAACTGAATTTATTCAATCAATGAAACAAACGTTATTTATTGATTCAATGACTTGAGCCTCTCTCATTCATTCAATGTCTCATGCTTAACTCGTTCATTGTAAGAAACAAACTTCATTCGTTGAGCTACTCTCAGTTATGTAATGCTTCTCGCTTAATGCATTCACTGAAAGAAACAAAGTGCGTTCATTCAATCAATGAAACTAACGTTATTCATTGCTTCAATGAGATGAGCTTCTCTCATTCATTCAATGCCTCATGCTTAACTCATTCATTGTAAGAAACAAACTGCAGTCCTTCATTCGTTCAATCAAACTTCAATCATTCATTTAATTAATCAAACGTTATCCATTGATTCAATGAACCAAACTGCACGAGATGATTCAATGATTAGAGCTTCTCTCATTCATTCAATGTCTGAACCTTAACACAGTCATTCAAGAAAACAAACCGTCTTCATTCATTTCATGAAACATCCATTATAGATGGAAGCAATGAAATAGACTGCACGAACAGTAGAGCTACTCTCATTTATTTAATGCCTCAAGCTTAATACATTCATTGAAAGAAACAAACTGTACTCATTCAATCAATGAAACAAAAGTTATGCATTGATTCAATGAGTTGAGCCTCTCTCATTCATTCAATGTCTCATGCTTAACTCGTTCATTGTAAGAAACAAACTGTAGTGCTTCATTCGTTGAATCAAACCGCATTCATTCATTCAATTAATCATACGTTATCCATTGACTCAATCAAACAAACTGCACAAGTTGAATCAATGGTTTGAGCTTTTCTCATTAATTCAATGTCTCGAGCTTAACACACTCATTCAAGGAAACAAACCGTTTACAATCATACCATGAATCATGCGTTAAAAATTGATGCAATGAAACAGAGTGCACGAACAGTAGAGCTACTCTCATTTATTTAATACCTCAAGCTTAATACATTCATTGAAAGAAACAAACTGTACTCATTCAATCAATGAAACAAAAGTTATGCATTGATTCAATGAGTTGAGCCTCTCTCATTCATTCAATGTCTCATGCGTAACTTGTTCATTGTAATAAACAGACTGAAGTCCTTCATTCGTTGAATCAAACTTCAATCATTCATTTATTCATACGTTATCAATCGATTCAGCGAAACAAGCTGCACGAGATGTTTCAATGATTTGAGCTTCTCTCATTCATTCAATGCCTTGAGCTTAACACACTCATTCAAGGAAACAACCCGTTTTCATTCATTCAATGAATCATGCATTAAAGATTCCTGCAATGAAACAGACTGCACGAGCAGTAGAGCTACTCCCATTTATTTAATGCCTCAAGCCAAATACATTCATTGAAAGAAACAAACTGCGTTCATTCAATCAATGAAACAAACGTTATTCATTGATTCAATGAGTTGAGCTTCTCTCTTCATTCAAAGCCTCATGCTTAACTTGTTCATTGTAAGAAACAAACTGCAGTCCTTCATTCGTTGAATCAAACTTCAATCATTCATTCAATTTATCAAACGTTATCCATTGATTCAATGAAACAAAACTGCACGAGATGATTCAATGATTAGAGCTTCTCTCATTCATTCAATGTCTTGAGCTTAACACACTCATTCAAGAAAACAAACCGTTTTCATTCATTCAATGAATCATGCATTAAGATGGAAGCAATGAAACAGACTGCACGAACAGTAGAGCTACTCTCATTTATTTAATGCCTCAAGCCAAATACATTCATTGAAAGAAACAAACTGTACTCATTCAATCAATGAAACAAACGTTATGCATTGATTCAATGAGTTGACCTCTCTCATTCATTCAATGCCTCATGCTTAACTCGTTCATTGTAAGAAACAAACTGTAGTCCTTCATTCGTTGAATCAAACTTCAATCATTCATTCAATTAATCAAACGTTATCCATTGATTCAATCAAACAAACTGCACGAGATGATTCAATGATTAGAGCTTCTCTCATTCATTCAATGTCTGAGCTTAACACACTCATTCAAGGAAACAAACCGTTTCATTCAATCATGAATCACCGATTAAAGATTGATGCAATGAAACAGACTGCACGAACAGTAGAGCTACTCTCATTTATTTAATGCCTCAAGCTTAATACATTCATTGAAAGAAACAAACTGTACTCATTCAATCAATGAAACAAAAGTTATGCATTGATTCAATGAGTTGAGCCTCTCTCATTCATTCAATGTCTCATGCTTAACTCGTTCATTGTAATAAACAAACTGAAGTCCTTCATTCGTTGAATCAAACTTCAATCATTCATTTAATTCATACGTTATCCATTGATTCAATCAAACAAACTGCACGAGATGTTTCAATGATTTGAGCTTTCTCATTCATTCAATGCCTTGAGCTTAACACACTCATTCAAGGAAACAACCGTTTTCATTCATTCAATGAATCATGCATTAAAATTGATGCAATGAAACAGACTGCACGAGCAGTAGAGCTACTCTCATTTATTTAATGCCTCAAGCCAAATACATTCATTGAAGGAAACAAACTGAATTTATTCAATCAATGAAACAAACGTTATTTATTGATTCAATGACTTGAGCCTCTCTCATTCATTCAATGTCTCATGCTTAACTCGTTCATTGTAAGAAACAAACTTCATTCGTTGAGCTACTCTCAGTTATGTAATGCTTCTCGCTTAATGCATTCACTGAAAGAAACAAAGTGCGTTCATTCAATCAATGAAACTAACGTTATTCATTGCTTCAATGAGATGAGCTTCTCTCATTCATTCAATGCCTCATGCTTAACTCATTCATTGTAAGAAACAAACTGCAGTCCTTCATTCGTTCAATCAAACTTCAATCATTCATTTAATTAATCAAACGTTATCCATTGATTCAATGAACCAAACTGCACGAGATGATTCAATGATTAGAGCTTCTCTCATTCATTCAATGTCTGAACCTTAACACAGTCATTCAAGAAAACAAACCGTCTTCATTCATTTCATGAAACATCCATTATAGATGGAAGCAATGAAATAGACTGCACGAACAGTAGAGCTACTCTCATTTATTTAATGCCTCAAGCTTAATACATTCATTGAAAGAAACAAACTGTACTCATTCAATCAATGAAACAAAAGTTATGCATTGATTCAATGAGTTGAGCCTCTCTCATTCATTCAATGTCTCATGCTTAACTCGTTCATTGTAAGAAACAAACTGTAGTGCTTCATTCGTTGAATCAAACCGCATTCATTCATTCAATTAATCATACGTTATCCATTGACTCAATCAAACAAACTGCACAAGTTGAATCAATGGTTTGAGCTTTTCTCATTAATTCAATGTCTCGAGCTTAACACACTCATTCAAGGAAACAAACCGTTTACAATCATACCATGAATCATGCGTTAAAAATTGATGCAATGAAACAGAGTGCACGAACAGTAGAGCTACTCTCATTTATTTAATACCTCAAGCTTAATACATTCATTGAAAGAAACAAACTGTACTCATTCAATCAATGAAACAAAAGTTATGCATTGATTCAATGAGTTGAGCCTCTCTCATTCATTCAATGTCTCATGCGTAACTTGTTCATTGTAATAAACAGACTGAAGTCCTTCATTCGTTGAATCAAACTTCAATCATTCATTTATTCATACGTTATCAATCGATTCAGCGAAACAAGCTGCACGAGATGTTTCAATGATTTGAGCTTCTCTCATTCATTCAATGCCTTGAGCTTAACACACTCATTCAAGGAAACAACCCGTTTTCATTCATTCAATGAATCATGCATTAAAGATTCCTGCAATGAAACAGACTGCACGAGCAGTAGAGCTACTCCCATTTATTTAATGCCTCAAGCCAAATACATTCATTGAAGGAAACAAACTGAATTTAATCAATCAATGAAACAAACGTTATTTATTGATTCAATGAGTTGAGCCTCTCTCATTCATTCAATGTCTCATGCTTAACTCGTTCATTGTAAGAAACAAACTTCATTCGTTGAGCTACTCTCAGTTATGTAATGCTTCTCGCTTAATGCATTCACTGAAAGAAACAAAGTGCGTTCATTCAATCAATGAAACTAACGTTATTCATTGCTTCAATGAGATGAGCTTCTCTCATTCATTCAATGCCTCATGCTTAACTCATTCATTGTAAGAAACAAACTGCAGTCCTTCATTCGTTCAATCAAACTTCAATCATTCATTTAATTAATCAAACGTTATCCATTGATTCAATGAACCAAACTGCACGAGATGATTCAATGATTAGAGCTTCTCTCATTCATTCAATGTCTGAACCTTAACACAGTCATTCAAGAAAACAAACCGTCTTCATTCATTTCATGAAACATCCATTATAGATGGAAGCAATGAAATAGACTGCACGAACAGTAGAGCTACTCTCATTTATTTAATGCCTCAAGCTTAATACATTCATTGAAAGAAACAAACTGTACTCATTCAATCAATGAAACAAAAGTTATGCATTGATTCAATGAGTTGAGCCTCTCTCATTCATTCAATGTCTCATGCTTAACTTGTTCATTGTAAGAAACAAACTGTAGTCTTCATTCGTTGAATCAAACTTCAATCATTCATTTATTCATACGTTATCATTGATTCAGCGAAACAAACTGCACGAGATGTTTCAATGATTTGAGCTTCTCTCATTCATTCAATGCCTTGAGCTTAACACACTCATTCAAGGAAACAACCCGTTTTCATTCATTCAATGAATCATGCATTAAAGATTCCTGCAATGAAACAGACTGCACGAGCAGTAGAGCTACTCCCATTTATTTAATGCCTCAAGCCAAATACATTCATTGAAGGAAACAAACTGAATTTATTCAATCAATGAAACAAACGTTATTATTGATTCAATGAGTTGAGCCTCTCTCATTCATTCAATGTCTCATGCTTAACTCGTTCATTGTAAGAAACAAACTTCATTCGTTGAGCTACTCTCAGTTATGTAATGCTTCTCGCTTAATGCATTCACTGAAAGAAACAAAGTGCGTTCATTCAATCAATGAAACTAACGTTATTCATTGCTTCAATGAGATGAGCTTCTCTCATTCATTCAATGCCTCATGCTTAACTCATTCATTGTAAGAAACAAACTGCAGTCCTTCATTCGTTCAATCAAACTTCAATCATTCATTTAATTAATCAAACGTTATCCATTGATTCAATGAACCAAACTGCACGAGATGATTCAATGACTAATCATATTCAATGTCTGAACCTTAACACAGTCATTCAAGAAAACAAACCGTCTTCATTCATTTCATGAAACATCCATTATAGATGGAAGCAATGAAATAGACTGCACGAACAGTAGAGCTACTCTCATTTATTTAATGCCTCAAGCTTAATACATTCATTGAAAGAAACAAACTGTACTCATTCAATCAATGAAACAAAAGTTATGCATTGATTCAATGAGTTGAGCCTCTCTCATTCATTCAATGTCTCATGCTTAACTCGTTCATTGTAAGAAACAAACTGTAGTGCTTCATTCGTTGAATCAAACCGCATTCATTCATTCAATTAATCATACGTTATCCATTGACTCAATCAAACAAACTGCACAAGTTGAATCAATGGTTTGAGCTTTTCTCATTAATTCAATGTCTCGAGCTTAACACACTCATTCAAGGAAACAAACCGTTTACAATCATACCATGAATCATGCGTTAAAAATTGATGCAATGAAACAGAGTGCACGAACAGTAGAGCTACTCTCATTTATTTAATACCTCAAGCTTAATACATTCATTGAAAGAAACAAACTGTACTCATTCAATCAATGAAACAAAAGTTATGCATTGATTCAATGAGTTGAGCCTCTCTCATTCATTCAATGTCTCATGCGTAACTTGTTCATTGTAATAAACAAACTGAAGTCCTTCATTCGTTGAATCAAACTTCAATCATTCATTTATTCATACGTTATCAATCGATTCAGCGAAACAAGCTGCACGAGATGTTTCAATGATTTGAGCTTCTCTCATTCATTCAATGCCTTGAGCTTAACACACTCATTCAAGGAAACAACCCGTTTTCATTCATTCAATGAATCATGCATTAAAGATTCCTGCAATGAAACAGACTGCACGAGCAGTAGAGCTACTCCCATTTATTTAATGCCTCAAGCCAAATACATTCATTGAAAGAAACAAACTGAATTCATTCAATCAATGAAACAAACGTTATTCATTGATTCAATGAGTTGAGCTCTCTCATTCATTCAATGTCTCATGCTTAACTTGTTCATTGTAAGAAACAAACTGCAGTCCTTCATTCGTTGAATCAAACTTCAATCATTCATTCAATTAATCAAACGTTATCCATTGATTCAATTAAACAAACTGCACGAGATGATTCAATGATTAGAGCTTCTCTCATTCATTCAATGTCTTGAGCTTAACACACTCATTCAAGGAAACAAACCGTTTTCATTCATTCAATGAATCATGCATTAAAGATTGATGCAATGAAACAGACTGCACGAACAGTAGAGCTACTCTCATTTATTTAATGCCTCAAGCTTAATACATTCATTGAAAGAAACAAACTGTACTCATTCAATCAATGAAACAAACGTTATGCATTGATTCAATGAGTTGAGCCTCTCTCATTCATTCAATGTCTCATGCTTAACTCGTTCATTGTAAGAAACAAACTGTAGTCCTTCATTCGTTGAATCAAACTTCAATCATTCATTCAATTAATCAAACGTTATCCATTGATTCAATCAAACAAACTGCACGAGATGATTCAATGATTAGCTTCTCTCATTCATTCAATGTCTGAGCTTAACACACTCATTCAAGGAAACAAACCGTTTCATTCATTCAATGAATCACCGATTAAAGATTGATGCAATGAAACAGACTGCACGAACAGTAGAGCTACTCTCATTTATTTAATGCCTCAAGCTTAATACATTCATTGAAAGAAACAAACTGTACTCATTCAATCAATGAAACAAAAGTTATGCATTGATTCAATGAGTTGAGCCTCTCTCATTCATTCAATGTCTCATGCTTAACTTGTTCATTGTAAGAAACAAACTGAAGTCCTTCATTCGTTGAATCAAACTTCAATCATTCATTTATTCATACGTTATCAATCGATTCAATCAAACAAACTGCACGAGATGTTTCAATGATTTGAGCTTCTCTCATTCATTCAATGCCTTGAGCTTAACACACTCATTCAAGGAAACAAACCGTTTTCATTCATTCAATGAATCATGCATTAAAATTGATGCAATGAAACAGACTGCACGAGCAGTAGAGCTACTCTCATTTATTTAATGCCTCAAGCCAAATACATTCATTGAAGGAAACAAACTGAATTTAATCAATCAATGAAACAAACGTTATTTATTGATTCAATGAGTTGAGCCTCTCTCATTCATTCAATGTCTCATGCTTAACTCGTTCATTGTAAGAAACAAACTTCATTCGTTGAGCTACTCTCAGTTATGTAATGCTTCTCGCTTAATGCATTCACTGAAAGAAACAAAGTGCGTTCATTCAATCAATGAAACTAACGTTATTCATTGCTTCAATGAGATGAGCTTCTCTCATTCATTCAATGCCTCATGCTTAACTCATTCATTGTAAGAAACAAACTGCAGTCCTTCATTCGTTCAATCAAACTTCAATCATTCATTTAATTAATCAAACGTTATCCATTGATTCAATGAACCAAACTGCACGAGATGATTCAATGATTAGAGCTTCTCTCATTCATTCAATGTCTGAACCTTAACACAGTCATTCAAGAAAACAAACCGTCTTCATTCATTTCATGAAACATCCATTATAGATGGAAGCAATGAAATAGACTGCACGAACAGTAGAGCTACTCTCATTTATTTAATGCCTCAAGCTTAATACATTCATTGAAAGAAACAAACTGTACTCATTCAATCAATGAAACAAAAGTTATGCATTGATTCAATGAGTTGAGCCTCTCTCATTCATTCAATGTCTCATGCTTAACTCGTTCATTGTAAGAAACAAACTGTAGTGCTTCATTCGTTGAATCAAACCGCATTCATTCATTCAATTAATCATACGTTATCCATTGACTCAATCAAACAAACTGCACAAGTTGAATCAATGGTTTGAGCTTTTCTCATTAATTCAATGTCTCGAGCTTAACACACTCATTCAAGGAAACAAACCGTTTACAATCATACCATGAATCATGCGTTAAAAATTGATGCAATGAAACAGAGTGCACGAACAGTAGAGCTACTCTCATTTATTTAATACCTCAAGCTTAATACATTCATTGAAAGAAACAAACTGTACTCATTCAATCAATGAAACAAAAGTTATGCATTGATTCAATGAGTTGAGCCTCTCTCATTCATTCAATGTCTCATGCGTAACTTGTTCATTGTAATAAACAGACTGAAGTCCTTCATTCGTTGAATCAAACTTCAATCATTCATTTATTCATACGTTATCAATCGATTCAGCGAAACAAGCTGCACGAGATGTTTCAATGATTTGAGCTTCTCTCATTCATTCAATGCCTTGAGCTTAACACACTCATTCAAGGAAACAACCCGTTTTCATTCATTCAATGAATCATGCATTAAAGATTCCTGCAATGAAACAGACTGCACGAGCAGTAGAGCTACTCCCATTTATTTAATGCCTCAAGCCAAATACATTCATTGAAGGAAACAAACTGAATTTATTCAATCAATGAAACAAACGTTATTTATTGATTCAATGACTTGAGCCTCTCTCATTCATTCAATGTCTCATGCTTAACTCGTTCATTGTAAGAAACAAACTTCATTCGTTGAGCTACTCTCAGTTATGTAATGCTTCTCGCTTAATGCATTCACTGAAAGAAACAAAGTGCGTTCATTCAATCAATGAAACTAACGTTATTCATTGCTTCAATGAGATGAGCTTCTCTCATTCATTCAATGCCTCATGCTTAACTCATTCATTGTAAGAAACAAACTGCAGTCCTTCATTCGTTCAATCAAACTTCAATCATTCATTTAATTAATCAAACGTTATCCATTGATTCAATGAACCAAACTGCACGAGATGATTCAATGATTAGAGCTTCTCTCATTCATTCAATGTCTGAACCTTAACACAGTCATTCAAGAAAACAAACCGTCTTCATTCATTTCATGAAACATCCATTATAGATGGAAGCAATGAAATAGACTGCACGAACAGTAGAGCTACTCTCATTTATTTAATGCCTCAAGCTTAATACATTCATTGAAAGAAACAAACTGTACTCATTCAATCAATGAAACAAAAGTTATGCATTGATTCAATGAGTTGAGCCTCTCTCATTCATTCAATGTCTCATGCTTAACTCGTTCATTGTAAGAAACAAACTGTAGTGCTTCATTCGTTGAATCAAACCGCATTCATTCATTCAATTAATCATACGTTATCCATTGACTCAATCAAACAAACTGCACAAGTTGAATCAATGGTTTGAGCTTTTCTCATTAATTCAATGTCTCGAGCTTAACACACTCATTCAAGGAAACAAACCGTTTACAATCATACCATGAATCATGCGTTAAAAATTGATGCAATGAAACAGAGTGCACGAACAGTAGAGCTACTCTCATTTATTTAATACCTCAAGCTTAATACATTCATTGAAAGAAACAAACTGTACTCATTCAATCAATGAAACAAAAGTTATGCATTGATTCAATGAGTTGAGCCTCTCTCATTCATTCAATGTCTCATGCGTAACTTGTTCATTGTAATAAACAGACTGAAGTCCTTCATTCGTTGAATCAAACTTCAATCATTCATTTATTCATACGTTATCAATCGATTCAGCGAAACAAGCTGCACGAGATGTTTCAATGATTTGAGCTTCTCTCATTCATTCAATGCCTTGAGCTTAACACACTCATTCAAGGAAACAACCCGTTTTCATTCATTCAATGAATCATGCATTAAAGATTCCTGCAATGAAACAGACTGCACGAGCAGTAGAGCTACTCCCATTTATTTAATGCCTCAAGCCAAATACATTCATTGAAGGAAACAAACTGAATTTATTCAATCAATGAAACAAACGTTATTTATTGATTCAATGACTTGAGCCTCTCTCATTCATTCAATGTCTCATGCTTAACTCGTTCATTGTAAGAAACAAACTTCATTCGTTGAGCTACTCTCAGTTATGTAATGCTTCTCGCTTAATGCATTCACTGAAAGAAACAAAGTGCGTTCATTCAATCAATGAAACTAACGTTATTCATTGCTTCAATGAGATGAGCTTCTCTCATTCATTCAATGCCTCATGCTTAACTCATTCATTGTAAGAAACAAACTGCAGTCCTTCATTCGTTCAATCAAACTTCAATCATTCATTTAATTAATCAAACGTTATCCATTGATTCAATGAACCAAACTGCACGAGATGATTCAATGATTAGAGCTTCTCTCATTCATTCAATGTCTGAACCTTAACACAGTCATTCAAGAAAACAAACCGTCTTCATTCATTTCATGAAACATCCATTATAGATGGAAGCAATGAAATAGACTGCACGAACAGTAGAGCTACTCTCATTTATTTAATGCCTCAAGCTTAATACATTCATTGAAAGAAACAAACTGTACTCATTCAATCAATGAAACAAAAGTTATGCATTGATTCAATGAGTTGAGCCTCTCTCATTCATTCAATGTCTCATGCTTAACTCGTTCATTGTAAGAAACAAACTGTAGTGCTTCATTCGTTGAATCAAACCGCATTCATTCATTCAATTAATCATACGTTATCCATTGACTCAATCAAACAAACTGCACAAGTTGAATCAATGGTTTGAGCTTTTCTCATTAATTCAATGTCTCGAGCTTAACACACTCATTCAAGGAAACAAACCGTTTACAATCATACCATGAATCATGCGTTAAAAATTGATGCAATGAAACAGAGTGCACGAACAGTAGAGCTACTCTCATTTATTTAATACCTCAAGCTTAATACATTCATTGAAAGAAACAAACTGTACTCATTCAATCAATGAAACAAAAGTTATGCATTGATTCAATGAGTTGAGCCTCTCTCATTCATTCAATGTCTCATGCGTAACTTGTTCATTGTAATAAACAAACTGAAGTCCTTCATTCGTTGAATCAAACTTCAATCATTCATTTATTCATACGTTATCAATCGATTCAGCGAAACAAGCTGCACGAGATGTTTCAATGATTTGAGCTTCTCTCATTCATTCAATGCCTTGAGCTTAACACACTCATTCAAGGAAACAACCCGTTTTCATTCATTCAATGAATCATGCATTAAAGATTCCTGCAATGAAACAGACTGCACGAGCAGTAGAGCTACTCCCATTTATTTAATGCCTCAAGCCAAATACATTCATTGAAGGAAACAAACTGAATTTATTCAATCAATGAAACAAACGTTATTTATTGATTCAATGACTTGAGCCTCTCTCATTCATTCAATGTCTCATGCTTAACTCGTTCATTGTAAGAAACAAACTTCATTCGTTGAGCTACTCTCAGTTATGTAATGCTTCTCGCTTAATGCATTCACTGAAAGAAACAAAGTGCGTTCATTCAATCAATGAAACTAACGTTATTCATTGCTTCAATGAGATGAGCTTCTCTCATTCATTCAATGCCTCATGCTTAACTCATTCATTGTAAGAAACAAACTGCAGTCCTTCATTCGTTCAATCAAACTTCAATCATTCATTTAATTAATCAAACGTTATCCATTGATTCAATGAACCAAACTGCACGAGATGATTCAATGATTAGAGCTTCTCTCATTCATTCAATGTCTGAACCTTAACACAGTCATTCAAGAAAACAAACCGTCTTCATTCATTTCATGAAACATCCATTATAGATGGAAGCAATGAAATAGACTGCACGAACAGTAGAGCTACTCTCATTTATTTAATGCCTCAAGCTTAATACATTCATTGAAAGAAACAAACTGTACTCATTCAATCAATGAAACAAAAGTTATGCATTGATTCAATGAGTTGAGCCTCTCTCATTCATTCAATGTCTCATGCTTAACTCGTTCATTGTAAGAAACAAACTGTAGTGCTTCATTCGTTGAATCAAACCGCATTCATTCATTCAATTAATCATACGTTATCCATTGACTCAATCAAACAAACTGCACAAGTTGAATCAATGGTTTGAGCTTTTCTCATTAATTCAATGTCTCGAGCTTAACACACTCATTCAAGGAAACAAACCGTTTACAATCATACCATGAATCATGCGTTAAAAATTGATGCAATGAAACAGAGTGCACGAACAGTAGAGCTACTCTCATTTATTTAATACCTCAAGCTTAATACATTCATTGAAAGAAACAAACTGTACTCATTCAATCAATGAAACAAAAGTTATGCATTGATTCAATGAGTTGAGCCTCTCTCATTCATTCAATGTCTCATGCGTAACTTGTTCATTGTAATAAACAGACTGAAGTCCTTCATTCGTTGAATCAAACTTCAATCATTCATTTATTCATACGTTATCAATCGATTCAGCGAAACAAGCTGCACGAGATGTTTCAATGATTTGAGCTTCTCTCATTCATTCAATGCCTTGAGCTTAACACACTCATTCAAGGAAACAACCCGTTTTCATTCATTCAATGAATCATGCATTAAAGATTCCTGCAATGAAACAGACTGCACGAGCAGTAGAGCTACTCCCATTTATTTAATGCCTCAAGCCAAATACATTCATTGAAAGAAACAAACTGAATTCATTCAATCAATGAAACAAACGTTATTCATTGATTCAATGAGTTGAGCTTCTCTCTTTCATTCAATGCCTCATGCTTAACTGTTCATTGTAAGAAACAAACTGCAGTCCTTCATTCGTTGAATCAAACTTCAATCATTCATTCAATTTATCAAACGTTATCCATTGATTCAATTAAACAAACTGCACGAGATGATTCAATGATTAGAGCTTCTCTCATTCATTCAATGTGTTGAGCTTAACACACTCATTCAAGGAAACAAACCGTTTTCATTCATTCAATGAATCATGCATTAAAGATTCTGCAATGAAACAGACTGCACGAGCAGTAGAGCTACTCTCATTTATTTAATGCCTCAAGCCAAATACATTCATTGAAAGAAACAAACTGAATTTATTCAATCAATGAAACAAACGTTATTTTTGATTCAATGAGTTGAGCTTCTCTCATTCATTCAATGCCTCATGCTTAACTCATTCATTGTAAGAAACAAACTGTAGTCCTTCATTCGTTGAATCAAACTTCAATCATTCATTCAATTAATCAAACGTTATCCATTGATTCAATGAACCAAACTGCACGAGATGATTCAATGATTAGAGCTTCTCTCATTCATTCAATGTCCTGAGCTTAACACACTCATTCAAGGAAACAAACCGTTTCATTCATTCATGAATTACCATTAAAGATTGAAGCAATGAAACAGACTGCACGAACAGTAGAGCTACTCTCATTTATTTAATGCCTCAAGCTTAATACATTCATTGAAAGAAACAAACTGTACTCATTCAATCAATGAAACAAAAGTTATGCATTGATTCAATGAGTTGAGCCTCTCTCATTCATTCAATGTCTCATGCTTAACTCGTTCATTGTAAGAAACAAACTGTAGTGCTTCATTCGTTGAATCAAACCGCATTCATTCATTCAATTAATCATACGTTATCCATTGACTCAATCAAACAAACTGCACAAGTTGAATCAATGGTTTGAGCTTTTCTCATTAATTCAATGTCTCGAGCTTAACACACTCATTCAAGGAAACAAACCGTTTACAATCATACCATGAATCATGCGTTAAAAATTGATGCAATGAAACAGAGTGCACGAACAGTAGAGCTACTCTCATTTATTTAATACCTCAAGCTTAATACATTCATTGAAAGAAACAAACTGTACTCATTCAATCAATGAAACAAAAGTTATGCATTGATTCAATGAGTTGAGCCTCTCTCATTCATTCAATGTCTCATGCGTAACTTGTTCATTGTAATAAACAGACTGAAGTCCTTCATTCGTTGAATCAAACTTCAATCATTCATTTATTCATACGTTATCAATCGATTCAGCGAAACAAGCTGCACGAGATGTTTCAATGATTTGAGCTTCTCTCATTCATTCAATGCCTTGAGCTTAACACACTCATTCAAGGAAACAACCCGTTTTCATTCATTCAATGAATCATGCATTAAAGATTCCTGCAATGAAACAGACTGCACGAGCAGTAGAGCTACTCCCATTTATTTAATGCCTCAAGCCAAATACATTCATTGAAGGAAACAAACTGAATTTATTCAATCAATGAAACAAACGTTATTTATTGATTCAATGACTTGAGCCTCTCTCATTCATTCAATGTCTCATGCTTAACTCGTTCATTGTAAGAAACAAACTTCATTCGTTGAGCTACTCTCAGTTATGTAATGCTTCTCGCTTAATGCATTCACTGAAAGAAACAAAGTGCGTTCATTCAATCAATGAAACTAACGTTATTCATTGCTTCAATGAGATGAGCTTCTCTCATTCATTCAATGCCTCATGCTTAACTCATTCATTGTAAGAAACAAACTGCAGTCCTTCATTCGTTCAATCAAACTTCAATCATTCATTTAATTAATCAAACGTTATCCATTGATTCAATGAACCAAACTGCACGAGATGATTCAATGATTAGAGCTTCTCTCATTCATTCAATGTCTGAACCTTAACACAGTCATTCAAGAAAACAAACCGTCTTCATTCATTTCATGAAACATCCATTATAGATGGAAGCAATGAAATAGACTGCACGAACAGTAGAGCTACTCTCATTTATTTAATGCCTCAAGCTTAATACATTCATTGAAAGAAACAAACTGTACTCATTCAATCAATGAAACAAAAGTTATGCATTGATTCAATGAGTTGAGCCTCTCTCATTCATTCAATGTCTCATGCTTAACTCGTTCATTGTAAGAAACAAACTGTAGTGCTTCATTCGTTGAATCAAACCGCATTCATTCATTCAATTAATCATACGTTATCCATTGACTCAATCAAACAAACTGCACAAGTTGAATCAATGGTTTGAGCTTTTCTCATTAATTCAATGTCTCGAGCTTAACACACTCATTCAAGGAAACAAACCGTTTACAATCATACCATGAATCATGCGTTAAAAATTGATGCAATGAAACAGAGTGCACGAACAGTAGAGCTACTCTCATTTATTTAATACCTCAAGCTTAATACATTCATTGAAAGAAACAAACTGTACTCATTCAATCAATGAAACAAAAGTTATGCATTGATTCAATGAGTTGAGCCTCTCTCATTCATTCAATGTCTCATGCGTAACTTGTTCATTGTAATAAACAGACTGAAGTCCTTCATTCGTTGAATCAAACTTCAATCATTCATTTATTCATACGTTATCAATCGATTCAGCGAAACAAGCTGCACGAGATGTTTCAATGATTTGAGCTTCTCTCATTCATTCAATGCCTTGAGCTTAACACACTCATTCAAGGAAACAACCCGTTTTCATTCATTCAATGAATCATGCATTAAAGATTCCTGCAATGAAACAGACTGCACGAGCAGTAGAGCTACTCCCATTTATTTAATGCCTCAAGCCAAATACATTCATTGAAGGAAACAAACTGAATTTATTCAATCAATGAAACAAACGTTATTTATTGATTCAATGACTTGAGCCTCTCTCATTCATTCAATGTCTCATGCTTAACTCGTTCATTGTAAGAAACAAACTTCATTCGTTGAGCTACTCTCAGTTATGTAATGCTTCTCGCTTAATGCATTCACTGAAAGAAACAAAGTGCGTTCATTCAATCAATGAAACTAACGTTATTCATTGCTTCAATGAGATGAGCTTCTCTCATTCATTCAATATCTCATGCTTAACTCATTCATTGTAAGAAACAAACTGCAGTCCTTCATTCGTTCAATCAAACTTCAATCATTCATTTAATTAATCAAACGTTATCCATTGATTCAATGAACCAAACTGCACGAGATGATTCAATGATTAGAGCTTCTCTCATTCATTCAATGTCTGAACCTTAACACAGTCATTCAAGAAAACAAACCGTCTTCATTCATTTCATGAAACATCCATTATAGATGGAAGCAATGAAATAGACTGCACGAACAGTAGAGCTACTCTCATTTATTTAATGCCTCAAGCTTAATACATTCATTGAAAGAAACAAACTGTACTCATTCAATCAATGAAACAAAAGTTATGCATTGATTCAATGAGTTGAGCCTCTCTCATTCATTCAATGTCTCATGCTTAACTCGTTCATTGTAAGAAACAAACTGTAGTGCTTCATTCGTTGAATCAAACCGCATTCATTCATTCAATTAATCATACGTTATCCATTGACTCAATCAAACAAACTGCACAAGTTGAATCAATGGTTTGAGCTTTTCTCATTAATTCAATGTCTCGAGCTTAACACACTCATTCAAGGAAACAAACCGTTTACAATCATACCATGAATCATGCGTTAAAAATTGATGCAATGAAACAGAGTGCACGAACAGTAGAGCTACTCTCATTTATTTAATACCTCAAGCTTAATACATTCATTGAAAGAAACAAACTGTACTCATTCAATCAATGAAACAAAAGTTATGCATTGATTCAATGAGTTGAGCCTCTCTCATTCATTCAATGTCTCATGCGTAACTTGTTCATTGTAATAAACAGACTGAAGTCCTTCATTCGTTGAATCAAACTTCAATCATTCATTTATTCATACGTTATCAATCGATTCAGCGAAACAAGCTGCACGAGATGTTTCAATGATTTGAGCTTCTCTCATTCATTCAATGCCTTGAGCTTAACACACTCATTCAAGGAAACAACCCGTTTTCATTCATTCAATGAATCATGCATTAAAGATTCCTGCAATGAAACAGACTGCACGAGCAGTAGAGCTACTCCCATTTATTTAATGCCTCAAGCCAAATACATTCATTGAAGGAAACAAACTGAATTTATTCAATCAATGAAACAAACGTTATTTATTGATTCAATGACTTGAGCCTCTCTCATTCATTCAATGTCTCATGCTTAACTCGTTCATTGTAAGAAACAAACTTCATTCGTTGAGCTACTCTCAGTTATGTAATGCTTCTCGCTTAATGCATTCACTGAAAGAAACAAAGTGCGTTCATTCAATCAATGAAACTAACGTTATTCATTGCTTCAATGAGATGAGCTTCTCTCATTCATTCAATGCCTCATGCTTAACTCATTCATTGTAAGAAACAAACTGCAGTCCTTCATTCGTTCAATCAAACTTCAATCATTCATTTAATTAATCAAACGTTATCCATTGATTCAATGAACCAAACTGCACGAGATGATTCAATGATTAGAGCTTCTCTCATTCATTCAATGTCTGAACCTTAACACAGTCATTCAAGAAAACAAACCGTCTTCATTCATTTCATGAAACATCCATTATAGATGGAAGCAATGAAATAGACTGCACGAACAGTAGAGCTACTCTCATTTATTTAATGCCTCAAGCTTAATACATTCATTGAAAGAAACAAACTGTACTCATTCAATCAATGAAACAAAAGTTATGCATTGATTCAATGAGTTGAGCCTCTCTCATTCATTCAATGTCTCATGCTTAACTCGTTCATTGTAAGAAACAAACTGTAGTGCTTCATTCGTTGAATCAAACCGCATTCATTCATTCAATTAATCATACGTTATCCATTGACTCAATCAAACAAACTGCACAAGTTGAATCAATGGTTTGAGCTTTTCTCATTAATTCAATGTCTCGAGCTTAACACACTCATTCAAGGAAACAAACCGTTTACAATCATACCATGAATCATGCGTTAAAAATTGATGCAATGAAACAGAGTGCACGAACAGTAGAGCTACTCTCATTTATTTAATACCTCAAGCTTAATACATTCATTGAAAGAAACAAACTGTACTCATTCAATCAATGAAACAAAAGTTATGCATTGATTCAATGAGTTGAGCCTCTCTCATTCATTCAATGTCTCATGCGTAACTTGTTCATTGTAATAAACAGACTGAAGTCCTTCATTCGTTGAATCAAACTTCAATCATTCATTTATTCATACGTTATCAATCGATTCAGCGAAACAAGCTGCACGAGATGTTTCAATGATTTGAGCTTCTCTCATTCATTCAATGCCTTGAGCTTAACACACTCATTCAAGGAAACAACCCGTTTTCATTCATTCAATGAATCATGCATTAAAGATTCCTGCAATGAAACAGACTGCACGAGCAGTAGAGCTACTCCCATTTATTTAATGCCTCAAGCCAAATACATTCATTGAAGGAAACAAACTGAATTTATTCAATCAATGAAACAAACGTTATTTATTGATTCAATGACTTGAGCCTCTCTCATTCATTCAATGTCTCATGCTTAACTCGTTCATTGTAAGAAACAAACTTCATTCGTTGAGCTACTCTCAGTTATGTAATGCTTCTCGCTTAATGCATTCACTGAAAGAAACAAAGTGCGTTCATTCAATCAATGAAACTAACGTTATTCATTGCTTCAATGAGATGAGCTTCTCTCATTCATTCAATGCCTCATGCTTAACTCATTCATTGTAAGAAACAAACTGCAGTCCTTCATTCGTTCAATCAAACTTCAATCATTCATTTAATTAATCAAACGTTATCCATTGATTCAATGAACCAAACTGCACGAGATGATTCAATGATTAGAGCTTCTCTCATTCATTCAATGTCTGAACCTTAACACAGTCATTCAAGAAAACAAACCGTCTTCATTCATTTCATGAAACATCCATTATAGATGGAAGCAATGAAATAGACTGCACGAACAGTAGAGCTACTCTCATTTATTTAATGCCTCAAGCTTAATACATTCATTGAAAGAAACAAACTGTACTCATTCAATCAATGAAACAAAAGTTATGCATTGATTCAATGAGTTGAGCCTCTCTCATTCATTCAATGTCTCATGCTTAACTCGTTCATTGTAAGAAACAAACTGTAGTGCTTCATTCGTTGAATCAAACCGCATTCATTCATTCAATTAATCATACGTTATCCATTGACTCAATCAAACAAACTGCACAAGTTGAATCAATGGTTTGAGCTTTTCTCATTAATTCAATGTCTCGAGCTTAACACACTCATTCAAGGAAACAAACCGTTTACAATCATACCATGAATCATGCGTTAAAAATTGATGCAATGAAACAGAGTGCACGAACAGTAGAGCTACTCTCATTTATTTAATACCTCAAGCTTAATACATTCATTGAAAGAAACAAACTGTACTCATTCAATCAATGAAACAAAAGTTATGCATTGATTCAATGAGTTGAGCCTCTCTCATTCATTCAATGTCTCATGCGTAACTTGTTCATTGTAATAAACAAACTGAAGTCCTTCATTCGTTGAATCAAACTTCAATCATTCATTTATTCATACGTTATCAATCGATTCAGCGAAACAAGCTGCACGAGATGTTTCAATGATTTGAGCTTCTCTCATTCATTCAATGCCTTGAGCTTAACACACTCATTCAAGGAAACAACCCGTTTTCATTCATTCAATGAATCATGCATTAAAGATTCCTGCAATGAAACAGACTGCACGAGCAGTAGAGCTACTCCCATTTATTTAATGCCTCAAGCCAAATACATTCATTGAAAGAAACAAACTGCGTTCATTCAATCAATGAAACAAACGTTATTCATTGATTCAATGAGTTGAGCTTCTCTCTTTCATTCAATGTCTCATGCTTAACTTGTTCATTGTAAGAAACAAACTGCAGTCCTTCATTCGTTGAATCAAACTTCAATCATTCATTCAATTTATCAAACGTTATCCATTGATTCAATTAAACAAACTGCACGAGATGATTCAATGATTAGAGCTTCTCTCATTCATTCAATGTTTGAGCTTAACACACTCATTCAAGGAAACAAACCGTTTTCATTCATTCAATGAATCATGCATTAAAGATTCTGCAATGAAACAGACTGCACGAACAGTAGAGCTACTCTCATTTATTTAATGCCTCAAGCCAAATACATTCATTGAAAGAAACAAACTGTATTTATTCAATCAATGAAACAAAAGTTATTTTTGATTCAATGAGTTGACCTCTCGCATTCATTCAATGTCTCATGCTTAACTCGTTCATTGTAAGAAACAAACTGTAGTCCTTCATTCGTTGAATCAAACCGCATTCATTCATTCAATTAATCAAACGTTATCCATTGATTCAATCAACCAAACTGCACGAGATGATTCAATGATTTGAGCTTCTCTCATTCATTCAATGTCCTGAGCTTAACACACTCATTCAAGGAAACAAACCGTTTCATTCAACCATGAATCACCGATTAAAGATTGATGCAATGAAACAGACTGCACGAACAGTAGAGCTACTCTCATTTATTTAATGCCTCAAGCTTAATACATTCATTGAAAGAAACAAACTGTACTCATTCAATCAATGAAACAAAAGTTATGCATTGATTCAATGAGTTGAGCCTCTCTCATTCATTCAATGTCTCATGCGTAACTCGTTCATTGTAATAAACAGACTGAAGTGCTTCATTCGTTGAATCAAACTTCAATCATTCATTTAATAATCATACGTTATCAATTGATTCAATCAAACAAACTGCACGAGATGATTCATTGATTTGAGCTTCTCTCATTCATTCAATGCCTTGAGCTTAACACACTCATTCAAGGAAACAAACCGTTTTCATTCATTCAATGAATCATGCATTAAAATTCCTGAATGAATGAAACAGACTGCACGAGCAGTAGAGCTACTCCCATTTATTTAATGCCTCAAGCCAAATACATTCATTGAAGGAAACAAACTGAATTTATTCAATCAATGAAACAAACGTTATTTATTGATTCAATGACTTGAGCCTCTCTCATTCATTCAATGTCTCATGCTTAACTCGTTCATTGTAAGAAACAAACTTCATTCGTTGAGCTACTCTCAGTTATGTAATGCTTCTCGCTTAATGCATTCACTGAAAGAAACAAAGTGCGTTCATTCAATCAATGAAACTAACGTTATTCATTGCTTCAATGAGATGAGCTTCTCTCATTCATTCAATGCCTCATGCTTAACTCATTCATTGTAAGAAACAAACTGCAGTCCTTCATTCGTTCAATCAAACTTCAATCATTCATTTAATTAATCAAACGTTATCCATTGATTCAATGAACCAAACTGCACGAGATGATTCAATGATTAGAGCTTCTCTCATTCATTCAATGTCTGAACCTTAACACAGTCATTCAAGAAAACAAACCGTCTTCATTCATTTCATGAAACATCCATTATAGATGGAAGCAATGAAATAGACTGCACGAACAGTAGAGCTACTCTCATTTATTTAATGCCTCAAGCTTAATACATTCATTGAAAGAAACAAACTGTACTCATTCAATCAATGAAACAAAAGTTATGCATTGATTCAATGAGTTGAGCCTCTCTCATTCATTCAATGTCTCATGCTTAACTCGTTCATTGTAAGAAACAAACTGTAGTGCTTCATTCGTTGAATCAAACCGCATTCATTCATTCAATTAATCATACGTTATCCATTGACTCAATCAAACAAACTGCACAAGTTGAATCAATGGTTTGAGCTTTTCTCATTAATTCAATGTCTCGAGCTTAACACACTCATTCAAGGAAACAAACCGTTTACAATCATACCATGAATCATGCGTTAAAAATTGATGCAATGAAACAGAGTGCACGAACAGTAGAGCTACTCTCATTTATTTAATACCTCAAGCTTAATACATTCATTGAAAGAAACAAACTGTACTCATTCAATCAATGAAACAAAAGTTATGCATTGATTCAATGAGTTGAGCCTCTCTCATTCATTCAATGTCTCATGCGTAACTTGTTCATTGTAATAAACAGACTGAAGTCCTTCATTCGTTGAATCAAACTTCAATCATTCATTTATTCATACGTTATCAATCGATTCAGCGAAACAAGCTGCACGAGATGTTTCAATGATTTGAGCTTCTCTCATTCATTCAATGCCTTGAGCTTAACACACTCATTCAAGGAAACAACCCGTTTTCATTCATTCAATGAATCATGCATTAAAGATTCCTGCAATGAAACAGACTGCACGAGCAGTAGAGCTACTCCCATTTATTTAATGCCTCAAGCCAAATACATTCATTGAAAGAAACAAACTGAATTTCTTTCAATCAATGAAACAAACGTTATTCATTGATTCAATGAGTTGAGCTTCTCTCTTTCATTCAAAGCCTCATGCTTAACTTGTTCATTGTAAGAAACAAACTGCAGTCCTCCATTCGTTGAATCAAACTTCAATCATTCATTCAATTAATCAAACGTTATCCATTGATTCAATGAAACAAACTGCACGAGATGATTCAATGATTAGACTTCTCTCATTCATTCAATGTTTGAGCTTAACACACTCATTCAAGGAAACAAACCGTTTCATTCATTCAATGAATCATGCATTAAAGATTCCTGCAATGAAACAGACTGCACGAACAGTAGAGCTACTCTCATTTATTTAATGCCTCAAGCTAAATACATTCATTGAAAGAAACAAACTGAATTCATTCAATCAATGAAACAAACGTTATGCATTGATTCAATGAGTTGACCTCTCTCATTCATTCAATGCTCATGCTTAATCATTCATTGTAAGAAACAAACTGTAGTCCTTCATTCGTTGAATCAAACTTCAATCATTCATTCAATTAATCAAACGTTATCCATTGATTCAATAACCAAACTGCACGAGATTGATTCAATGATTAGAGCTTCTCTCATTCATTCAATGTCCTGAGCTTAACACACTCATTCAAGGAAACAAACCGTTTCATTCAATCAATGAATTACCGATTAAAGATTGATGCAATGAAACAGACTGCACGAACAGTAGAGCTACTCTCATTTATTTAATGCCTCAAGCTTAATACATTCATTGAAAGAAACAAACTGAATTCATTCAATCAATGAAACAAAAGTTATGCATTGATTCAATGAGTTGAGCCTCTCTCATTCATTCAATGTCTCATGCTTAACGTTCATTGTAAGAAACAACTGAAGTCCTTCATTCGTTGAATCAAACTTCAATCATTCATTTAATCATACGTTATCCATCGATTCAATCAAACAAACTGCCGAGATGATTCAATGATTTGAGCTTCTCTCATTCATTCAATGCCTTGAGCTTAACACACTCATTCAAGGAAACAACCCGTTTACTTTCATTCAATGAATCATGCATTATAAAGTGATGCAATGAAACAGACTGCACGAGCAGTAGAGCTACTCTCATTTATTTAATGCCTCAAGCCAAATACATTCATTGAAGGAAACAAACTGAATTTATTCAATCAATGAAACAAACGTTATTTATTGATTCAATGACTTGAGCCTCTCTCATTCATTCAATGTCTCATGCTTAACTCGTTCATTGTAAGAAACAAACTTCATTCGTTGAGCTACTCTCAGTTATGTAATGCTTCTCGCTTAATGCATTCACTGAAAGAAACAAAGTGCGTTCATTCAATCAATGAAACTAACGTTAATCATTGCTTCAATGAGATGAGCTTCTCTCATTCATTCAATGCCTCATGCTTAACTCATTCATTGTAAGAAACAAACTGCAGTCCTTCATTCGTTCAATCAAACTTCAATCATTCATTTAATTAATCAAACGTTATCCATTGATTCAATGAACCAAACTGCACGAGATGATTCAATGATTAGAGCTTCTCTCATTCATTCAATGTCTGAACCTTAACACAGTCATTCAGAAAAAAAAATCTTCATTCATTTCATGAAACATCCATTATAGATGGAAGCAATGAAATAGACTGCACGAACAGTAGAGCTACTCTCATTTATTTAAATGCCTCAAGCTTAATACATTCATTGAAAGAAACAAACTGTACTCATTCAATCAATGAAACAAAAGTAATGCATTGATTCAATGAGTTGAGCCTCTCTCATTCATTCAATGTCTCATGCTTAACTCGTTCATTGTAAGAAACAAACTGTAGTGCTTCATTCGTTGAATCAAACCGCATTCATTCATTCAATTAATCATACGTTATCCATTGACTCAATCAAACAAACTGCACAAGTTGAATCAATGGTTGAGCTTTCTCTCATTAATTCAATGTCTCGAGCTTAACACACTCATTCAAGGAAAAAACCGTTTTACAATCATACCATGAATCATGCGTTAAAAATTGATGCAATGAAACAGAGTGCACGAACAGTAGAGCTACTCTCATTTATTTAATACCTCAAGCTTAATACATTCATTGAAAGAAACAAACTGTACTCATTCAATCAATGAAACAAAAGTTATGCATTGATTCAATGAGTTGAGCCTCTCTCATTCATTCAAAGTCCTCATGCGTAACTTGTTCATTGTAATGAAACAGACTGAAGTCCTTCATTCGTTGAATCAAACTTCAATCATTCATTTATTCATACGTTATCAATCGATTCAGCGAAACAAGCTGCACGAGATGTTTCAATGATTTGAGCTTCTCTCATTCATTCAATGCCTTGACTTAACACACCATTCAAGGAAACAACCCGTTTTCATTCATTCAATGAATCATGCATTAAAGATTCCTGCAATGAAACAGACTGCACGAGCAGTAGAGCTACTCCCATTTATTTAATGCCTCAAGCCAAAAACATTCATTGAAGGAAACAAACTGAAATTATTCAATCAATGAAACAAACGTTTATTTATTGATTCAATGAGTTGAGCCTCTCTCATTCATTCAATGTCTCATGCTTAACTCGTTCATTGTAAGAAACAAACTTCATTCGTTGAGCTACTCTCAGTTATGTAATGCTTCTCGCTTAATGCATTCACTGAAAGAAACAAAGTGCGTTCATTCAATCAATGAAACTAACGTTATTCATTGCTTCAATGAGATGAGCTTCTCTCATTCATTCAATGCCTCATGCTTAACTCATTCATTGTAAGAAACAAACTGCAGTCCTTCATTCGTTCAATCAAACTTCAATCATTCATTTAATTAATCAAACGTTATCCATTGATTCAATGAACCAAACTGCACGAGATGATTCAATGATTAGAGCTTCTCTCATTCATTCAATGTCTGAACCTTAACACAGTCATTCAAGAAAACAAACCGTCTTCATTCATTTCATGAAACATCCATTATAGATGGAAGCAATGAAATAGACTGCACGAACAGTAGAGCTACTCTCATTTATTTAATGCCTCAAGCTTAATACATTCATTGAAAGAAACAAACTGTACTCATTCAATCAATGAAACAAAAGTTATGCATTGATTCAATGAGTTGAGCCTCTCTCATTCATTCAATGTCTCATGCTTAACTCGTTCATTGTAAGAAACAAACTGTAGTGCTTCATTCGTTGAATCAAACCGCATTCATTCATTCAATTAATCATACGTTATCCATTGACTCAATCAAACAAACTGCACAAGTTGAATCAATGGTTTGAGCTTTTCTCATTAATTCAATGTCTCGAGCTTAACACACTCATTCAAGGAAACAAACCGTTTACAATCATACCATGAATCATGCGTTAAAAATTGATGCAATGAAACAGAGTGCACGAACAGTAGAGCTACTCTCATTTATTTAATACCTCAAGCTTAATACATTCATTGAAAGAAACAAACTGTACTCATTCAATCAATGAAACAAAAGTTATGCATTGATTCAATGAGTTGAGCCTCTCTCATTCATTCAATGTCTCATGCGTAACTTGTTCATTGTAATAAACAGACTGAAGTCCTTCATTCGTTGAATCAAACTTCAATCATTCATTTATTCATACGTTATCAATCGATTCAGCGAAACAAGCTGCACGAGATGTTTCAATGATTTGAGCTTCTCTCATTCATTCAATGCCTTGAGCTTAACACACTCATTCAAGGAAACAACCCGTTTTCATTCATTCAATGAATCATGCATTAAAGATTCCTGCAATGAAACAGACTGCACGAGCAGTAGAGCTACTCCCATTTATTTAATGCCTCAAGCCAAATACATTCATTGAAGGAAACAAACTGAATTTATTCAATCAATGAAACAAACGTTATTTATTGATTCAATGACTTGAGCCTCTCTCATTCATTCAATGTCTCATGCTTAACTCGTTCATTGTAAGAAACAAACTTCATTCGTTGAGCTACTCTCAGTTATGTAATGCTTCTCGCTTAATGCATTCACTGAAAGAAACAAAGTGCGTTCATTCAATCAATGAAACTAACGTTATTCATTGCTTCAATGAGATGAGCTTCTCTCATTCATTCAATGCCTCATGCTTAACTCATTCATTGTAAGAAACAAACTGCAGTCCTTCATTCGTTCAATCAAACTTCAATCATTCATTTAATTAATCAAACGTTATCCATTGATTCAATGAACCAAACTGCACGAGATGATTCAATGATTAGAGCTTCTCTCATTCATTCAATGTCTGAACCTTAACACAGTCATTCAAGAAAACAAACCGTCTTCATTCATTTCATGAAACATCCATTATAGATGGAAGCAATGAAATAGACTGCACGAACAGTAGAGCTACTCTCATTTATTTAATGCCTCAAGCTTAATACATTCATTGAAAGAAACAAACTGTACTCATTCAATCAATGAAACAAAAGTTATGCATTGATTCAATGAGTTGAGCCTCTCTCATTCATTCAATGTCTCATGCTTAACTCGTTCATTGTAAGAAACAAACTGTAGTGCTTCATTCGTTGAATCAAACCGCATTCATTCATTCAATTAATCATACGTTATCCATTGACTCAATCAAACAAACTGCACAAGTTGAATCAATGGTTTGAGCTTTTCTCATTAATTCAATGTCTCGAGCTTAACACACTCATTCAAGGAAACAAACCGTTTACAATCATACCATGAATCATGCGTTAAAAATTGATGCAATGAAACAGAGTGCACGAACAGTAGAGCTACTCTCATTTATTTAATACCTCAAGCTTAATACATTCATTGAAAGAAACAAACTGTACTCATTCAATCAATGAAACAAAAGTTATGCATTGATTCAATGAGTTGAGCCTCTCTCATTCATTCAATGTCTCATGCGTAACTTGTTCATTGTAATAAACAGACTGAAGTCCTTCATTCGTTGAATCAAACTTCAATCATTCATTTATTCATACGTTATCAATCGATTCAGCGAAACAAGCTGCACGAGATGTTTCAATGATTTGAGCTTCTCTCATTCATTCAATGCCTTGAGCTTAACACACTCATTCAAGGAAACAACCCGTTTTCATTCATTCAATGAATCATGCATTAAAGATTCCTGCAATGAAACAGACTGCACGAGCAGTAGAGCTACTCCCATTTATTTAATGCCTCAAGCCAAATACATTCATTGAAGGAAACAAACTGAATTTATTCAATCAATGAAACAAACGTTATTTATTGATTCAATGACTTGAGCCTCTCTCATTCATTCAATGTCTCATGCTTAACTCGTTCATTGTAAGAAACAAACTTCATTCGTTGAGCTACTCTCAGTTATGTAATGCTTCTCGCTTAATGCATTCACTGAAAGAAACAAAGTGCGTTCATTCAATCAATGAAACTAACGTTATTCATTGCTTCAATGAGATGAGCTTCTCTCATTCATTCAATGCCTCATGCTTAACTCATTCATTGTAAGAAACAAACTGCAGTCCTTCATTCGTTCAATCAAACTTCAATCATTCATTTAATTAATCAAACGTTATCCATTGATTCAATGAACCAAACTGCACGAGATGATTCAATGATTAGAGCTTCTCTCATTCATTCAATGTCTGAACCTTAACACAGTCATTCAAGAAAACAAACCGTCTTCATTCATTTCATGAAACATCCATTATAGATGGAAGCAATGAAATAGACTGCACGAACAGTAGAGCTACTCTCATTTATTTAATGCCTCAAGCTTAATACATTCATTGAAAGAAACAAACTGTACTCATTCAATCAATGAAACAAAAGTTATGCATTGATTCAATGAGTTGAGCCTCTCTCATTCATTCAATGTCTCATGCTTAACTCGTTCATTGTAAGAAACAAACTGTAGTGCTTCATTCGTTGAATCAAACCGCATTCATTCATTCAATTAATCATACGTTATCCATTGACTCAATCAAACAAACTGCACAAGTTGAATCAATGGTTTGAGCTTTTCTCATTAATTCAATGTCTCGAGCTTAACACACTCATTCAAGGAAACAAACCGTTTACAATCATACCATGAATCATGCGTTAAAAATTGATGCAATGAAACAGAGTGCACGAACAGTAGAGCTACTCTCATTTATTTAATACCTCAAGCTTAATACATTCATTGAAAGAAACAAACTGTACTCATTCAATCAATGAAACAAAAGTTATGCATTGATTCAATGAGTTGAGCCTCTCTCATTCATTCAATGTCTCATGCGTAACTTGTTCATTGTAATAAACAGACTGAAGTCCTTCATTCGTTGAATCAAACTTCAATCATTCATTTATTCATACGTTATCAATCGATTCAGCGAAACAAGCTGCACGAGATGTTTCAATGATTTGAGCTTCTCTCATTCATTCAATGCCTTGAGCTTAACACACTCATTCAAGGAAACAACCGTTTTCATTCATTCAATGAATCATGCATTAAAGATTCCTGCAATGAAACAGACTGCACGAGCAGTAGAGCTACTCCCATTTATTTAATGCCTCAAGCCAAATACATTCATTGAAAGAAACAAACTGAATTATTCAATCAATGAAACAAACGTTATTCATTGATTCAATGAGTTGAGCCTCTCTCATTCATTCAATGTCTCATGCTTAACTCGTTCATTGTAAGAAACAAACTGCAGTCTCCATTCGTTGAATCAAACTTCAATCATTCATTCAATTAATCAAACGTTATCCATTGATTCAATTAAACAAACTGCACGAGATGATTCAATGGTTTGAGCTTCTCTCATTCATTCAATGTGTTGAGCTTAACACACTCATTCAAGGAAACAAACCGTCTTCATTCATTCAATGAAACATCCATTATAGATGGAAGCAATGAAATAGACTGCACGAACAGTAGAGCTACTCTCATTTATTTAATGCCTCAAGCTTAATACATTCATTGAAAGAAACAAACTGTACTCATTCAATGAATGAAACAAAAGTTATGCATTGATTCAATGAGTTGAGCCTCTCTCATTCATTCAATGTCTCATGCTTAACTCGTTCATTGTAAGAAACAAACTGTAGTGCTTCATTCGTTGAATCAAACCGCATTCATTCATTCAATTAATCATACGTTATCCATTGACTCAATCAAACAAACTGCACAAGTTGAATCAATGGTTTGAGCTTTTCTCATTAATTCAATGTCTCGAGCTTAACACACTCATTCAAGGAAACAAACCGTTTCAATCATCAATGAATCATGCGTTAAAAATTGATGCAATGAAACAGAGTGCACGAACAGTAGAGCTACTCTCATTTATTTAATACCTCAAGCTTAATACATTCATTGAAAGAAACAAACTGTACTCATTCAATCAATGAAACAAAAGTTATGCATTGATTCAATGAGTTGAGCCTCTCTCATTCATTCAATGTCTCATGCGTAACTTGTTCATTGTAATAAACAAACTGAAGTCCTTCATTCGTTGAATCAAACTTCAATCATTCATTTATTCATACGTTATCAATCGATTCAAGCGAAACAACTGCACGAGATGTTTCAATGATTTGAGCTTCTCTCATTCATTCAATGCCTTGAGCTTAACACACTCATTCAAGGAAACAAACCGTTTTCATTCATTCAATGAATCATGCATTAAAGATTCCTGCAATGAAACAGACTGCACGAGCAGTAGAGCTACTCCCATTTATTTAATGCCTCAAGCCAAATACATTCATTGAAGGAAACAAACTGAATTTATTCAATCAATGAAACAAACGTTATTTATTGATTCAATGACTTGAGCCTCTCTCATTCATTCAATGTCTCATGCTTAACTCGTTCATTGTAAGAAACAAACTTCATTCGTTGAGCTACTCTCAGTTATGTAATGCTTCTCGCTTAATGCATTCACTGAAAGAAACAAAGTGCGTTCATTCAATCAATGAAACTAACGTTATTCATTGCTTCAATGAGATGAGCTTCTCTCATTCATTCAATGCCTCATGCTTAACTCATTCATTGTAAGAAACAAACTGCAGTCCTTCATTCGTTCAATCAAACTTCAATCATTCATTTAATTAATCAAACGTTATCCATTGATTCAATGAACCAAACTGCACGAGATGATTCAATGATTAGAGCTTCTCTCATTCATTCAATGTCTGAACCTTAACACAGTCATTCAAGAAAACAAACCGTCTTCATTCATTTCATGAAACATCCATTATAGATGGAAGCAATGAAATAGACTGCACGAACAGTAGAGCTACTCTCATTTATTTAATGCCTCAAGCTTAATACATTCATTGAAAGAAACAAACTGTACTCATTCAATCAATGAAACAAAAGTTATGCATTGATTCAATGAGTTGAGCCTCTCTCATTCATTCAATGTCTCATGCTTAACTCGTTCATTGTAAGAAACAAACTGTAGTGCTTCATTCGTTGAATCAAACCGCATTCATTCATTCAATTAATCATACGTTATCCATTGACTCAATCAAACAAACTGCACAAGTTGAATCAATGGTTTGAGCTTTTCTCATTAATTCAATGTCTCGAGCTTAACACACTCATTCAAGGAAACAAACCGTTTACAATCATACCATGAATCATGCGTTAAAAATTGATGCAATGAAACAGAGTGCACGAACAGTAGAGCTACTCTCATTTATTTAATACCTCAAGCTTAATACATTCATTGAAAGAAACAAACTGTACTCATTCAATCAATGAAACAAAAGTTATGCATTGATTCAATGAGTTGAGCCTCTCTCATTCATTCAATGTCTCATGCGTAACTTGTTCATTGTAATAAACAGACTGAAGTCCTTCATTCGTTGAATCAAACTTCAATCATTCATTTATTCATACGTTATCAATCGATTCAGCGAAACAAGCTGCACGAGATGTTTCAATGATTTGAGCTTCTCTCATTCATTCAATGCCTTGAGCTTAACACACTCATTCAAGGAAACAACCCGTTTTCATTCATTCAATGAATCATGCATTAAAGATTCCTGCAATGAAACAGACTGCACGAGCAGTAGAGCTACTCCCATTTATTTAATGCCTCAAGCCAAATACATTCATTGAAAGAAACAAACTGAATTCATTCAATCAATGAAACAAACGTTATTCATTGATTCAATGAGTTGAGCTCTCTCATTCATTCAATGCCTCATGCTTAACTCGTTCATTGTAAGAAACAAACTGCAGTCCTCATTCGTTGAATCAAACTTCAATCATTCATTCAATTAATCAAACGTTATCCATTGATTCAATTAAACAAACTGCACGAGATGATTCAATGATTAGAGCTTCTCTCATTCATTCAATGTCTTGAGCTTAACACACTCATTCAAGGAAACAAACCGTTTTCATTCATTCAAAACATGCATTAAAGATCCTGCAATGAATCAGACTGCACGAACAGTAGAGCTACTCTCATTTATTTAATGCCTCAAGCATACATTCATTGAAAGAAACAAACTGATGAAACAAAAGTTATGCATTGATTCAATGAGTTGAGCCTCTCTCATTCATTCAATGATGCTTAACTCGTTCATTGTAAGAAACAAACTGTAGTGCTTCATTCGTTGAATCAAACCGCACATTCATTCAATTAATCATTATCCATTGATGCCAAACTGCACAAGTTGATTCAATGGTTTGAGCTTCTCTCATTAATTCAATGTCTCGAGCTTAACACACTCATTCAAGGAAACAAACTTTACAATCAATCAAGAATCACTTAAAAATTGATGCAATGAAACAGAGTGCACGAACAGTAGAGCTACTCTCATTTATTTAATACCTCAAGCTTAATACATTCATTGAAAGAAACAAACTGTACTCATTCAATCAATGAAACAAAAGTTATGATTGATTCAATGAGTTGAGCCTCTCTCATTCATTCAATGTCTCATGCGTTCATTGTAAGAAACAAACTGTAGTTTCATTCGTTGAATCAAACTTCAATCATTCATGTTATCCATTGATTCAATTAACAAACTTGATTCAATGATCGTCTGAGCTTATCATTCAAGGAAACAAACTTCATTCAATCATGAATTATTGATGCAATGAAACATGCACGAACAGTAGAGCTACTCTCATTTATTTAATGCCTCAAGCTTAATACATTCATTGAAAGAAACAAACTGTACTCATTCAATCAATGAAACAAAAGTTATGCATTGATTCAATGAGTTGAGCCTCTCTCATTCATTCAATGTCTCAAACTGTTCCGAGCTTCATTCGTTGAATCAAACACATTCATTCAATTAATCATACGGATTCAACAAACAAACTGTTTTCAATGATCTTTCTCATTCATTCAATGAGCTTAACACACTCATTCAAGGAAACAAACCGTTCATTCATTCAATGAATCATGCATGCAATGAAACAGACTGCACGAGCAGTAGAGCTACTCCCATTTATTTAATGCCTCAAGCCAAATACATTCATTGAAGGAAACAAACTGAATTTATTCAATCAATGAAACAAACGTTATTTATTGATTCAATGACTTGAGCCTCTCTCATTCATTCAATGTCTCATGCTTAACTCGTTCATTGTAAGAAACAAACTTCATTCGTTGAGCTACTCTCAGTTATGTAATGCTTCTCGCTTAATGCATTCACTGAAAGAAACAAAGTGCGTTCATTCAATCAATGAAACTAACGTTATTCATTGCTTCAATGAGATGAGCTTCTCTCATTCATTCAATGCCTCATGCTTAACTCATTCATTGTAAGAAACAAACTGCAGTCCTTCATTCGTTCAATCAAACTTCAATCATTCATTTAATTAATCAAACGTTATCCATTGATTCAATGAACCAAACTGCACGAGATGATTCAATGATTAGAGCTTCTCTCATTCATTCAATGTCTGAACCTTAACACAGTCATTCAAGAAAACAAACCGTCTTCATTCATTTCATGAAACATCCATTATAGATGGAAGCAATGAAATAGACTGCACGAACAGTAGAGCTACTCTCATTTATTTAATGCCTCAAGCTTAATACATTCATTGAAAGAAACAAACTGTACTCATTCAATCAATGAAACAAAAGTTATGCATTGATTCAATGAGTTGAGCCTCTCTCATTCATTCAATGTCTCATGCTTAACTCGTTCATTGTAAGAAACAAACTGTAGTGCTTCATTCGTTGAATCAAACCGCATTCATTCATTCAATTAATCATACGTTATCCATTGACTCAATCAAACAAACTGCACAAGTTGAATCAATGGTTTGAGCTTTTCTCATTAATTCAATGTCTCGAGCTTAACACACTCATTCAAGGAAACAAACCGTTTACAATCATACATGAATCATGCGTTAAAAATTGATGCAATGAAACAGAGTGCACGAACAGTAGAGCTACTCTCATTTATTTAATACCTCAAGCTTAATACATTCATTGAAAGAAACAAACTGTACTCATTCAATCAATGAAACAAAAGTTATGCATTGATTCAATGAGTTGAGCCTCTCTCATTCATTCAATGTCTCATGCGTAACTTGTTCATTGTAATAAACAAACTGAAGTCCTTCATTCGTTGAATCAAACTTCAATCATTCATTTATTCATACGTTATCAATCGATTCAGCGAAACAAGCTGCACGAGATGTTTCAATGATTTGAGCTTCTCTCATTCATTCAATGCCTTGAGCTTAACACACTCATTCAAGGAAACAACCCGTTTTCATTCATTCAATGAATCATGCATTAAAGATTCCTGCAATGAAACAGACTGCACGAGCAGTAGAGCTACTCCCATTTATTTAATGCCTCAAGCCAAATACATTCATTGAAAGAAACAAACTGCGTTCATTCAATCAATGAAACAAACGTTATTCATTGATTCAATGAGTTGAGCTTCTCTCATTCATTCAAGTCTCATGCTTAACTTGTTCATTGTAAGAAAACAACTGCAGTCCTTCATTCGTTGAATCAAACTTCAATCATTCATTCAATTTATCAAACGTTATCCATTGATTCAATTAAACAAACTGCACGAGATGATTCAATGATTAGAGCTTCTCTCATTCATTCAATGTGTTGAGCTTAACACACTCATTCAAGGAAAAACCGTTTTCATTCATTCAATGAATCATGCATTAAAGATTCTGCAATGAAACAGACTGCACGAACAGTAGAGCTACTCTCATTTATTTAATGCCTCAAGCTTAATACATTCATTGAAAGAAACAAACTGAACTCATTCAATCAATGAAACAAACGTTATGCATTGATTCAATGAGTTGAGCCTCTCTCATTCATTCAATGTCTCATGCTTAACTCGTTCATTGTAAGAAACAAACTGTAGTGCTTCATTCGTTGAATCAAACCGCATTCATTCATTCAATTAATCAAACGTTATCCATTGATTCAATCAAACAAACTGCACGAGATGATTCAATGATTTGAGCTTCTCTCATTAATTCAATGTCTGAGCTTAACACACTCATTCAAGGAAACAAACCGTTTCATTCATCAATGAATCATGCGATTAAAAATTGATGCAATGAAACAGAGTGCACGAACAGTAGAGCTACTCTCATTTATTTAATACCTCAAGCTTAATACATTCATTGAAAGAAACAAACTGTACTCATTCAATCAATGAAACAAAAGTTATGCATTGATTCAATGAGTTGAGCCTCTCTCATTCATTCAATGTCTCATGCTTAACTTGTTCATTGTAATAAACAACTGAAGTCCTTCATTCGTTGAATCAAACTTCAATCATTCATTTATTCATACGTTATCCATCGATTCAGCAAACAAACTGCACGAGATGTTTCAATGATTTGAGCTTCTCTCATTCATTCAATGCCTTGAGCTTAACACACTCATTCAAGGAAACAAACCGTTTTCATTCATTCAATGAATCATGCATTAAAAATTCCTGCAATGAAACAGACTGCACGAGCAGTAGAGCTACTCCCATTTATTTAATGCCTCAAGCCAAATACATTCATTGAAAGAAACAAACTGAATTTATTCAATCAATGAAACAAACGTTATTTATTGATTCAATGAGTTGAGCCTCTCTCATTCATTCAATGTCTCATGCTTAACTCGTTCATTGTAAGAAACAAACTTCATTCGTTGAGCTACTCTCAGTTATGTAATGCTTCTCGCTTAATGCATTCACTGAAAGAAACAAAGTGCGTTCATTCAATCAATGAAACTAACCTTATTCATTGCTTCAATGAGATGAGCTTCTCTCATTCATTCAATGCCTCATGCTTAACTCATTCATTGTAAGAAACAAACTGCAGTCCTTCATTCGTTCAATCAAACTTCAATCATTCATTTAATTAATCAAACGTTATCCATTGATTCAATGAACCAAACTGCACGAGATGATTCAATGATTAGAGCTTCTCTCATTCATTCAATGTCTGAACCTTAACACAGTCATTCAAGAAAACAAACCGTCTTCATTCATTTCATGAAACATCCATTATAGATGGAAGCAATGAAATAGACTGCACGAACAGTAGAGCTACTCTCATTTATTTAATGCCTCAAGCTTAATACATTCATTGAAAGAAACAAACTGTACTCATTCAATCAATGAAACAAAAGTTATGCATTGATTCAATGAGTTGAGCCTCTCTCATTCATTCAATGTCTCATGCTTAACTCGTTCATTGTAAGAAACAAACTGTAGTGCTTCATTCGTTGAATCAAACCGCATTCATTCATTCAATTAATCATACGTTATCCATTGACTCAATCAAACAAACTGCACAAGTTGAATCAATGGTTTGAGCTTTTCTCATTAATTCAATGTCTCGAGCTTAACACACTCATTCAAGGAAACAAACCGTTTACAATCATACCATGAATCATGCGTTAAAAATTGATGCAATGAAACAGAGTGCACGAACAGTAGAGCTACTCTCATTTATTTAATACCTCAAGCTTAATACATTCATTGAAAGAAACAAACTGTACTCATTCAATCAATGAAACAAAAGTTATGCATTGATTCAATGAGTTGAGCCTCTCTCATTCATTCAATGTCTCATGCGTAACTTGTTCATTGTAATAAACAGACTGAAGTCCTTCATTCGTTGAATCAAACTTCAATCATTCATTTATTCATACGTTATCAATCGATTCAGCGAAACAAGCTGCACGAGATGTTTCAATGATTTCTCTTCATTCAATGCCTTGAGCTTAACACACTCATTCAAGGAAACAACCCGTTTTCATTCATTCAATGAATCATGCATTAAAGATTCCTGCAATGAAACAGACTGCACGAGCAGTAGAGCTACTCCCATTTATTTAATGCCTCAAGCCAAATACATTCATTGAAGGAAACAAACTGAATTTATTCAATCAATGAAACAAACGTTATTTATTGATTCAATGACTTGAGCCTCTCTCATTCATTCAATGTCTCATGCTTAACTCGTTCATTGTAAGAAACAAACTTCATTCGTTGAGCTACTCTCAGTTATGTAATGCTTCTCGCTTAATGCATTCACTGAAAGAAACAAAGTGCGTTCATTCAATCAATGAAACTAACGTTATTCATTGCTTCAATGAGATGAGCTTCTCTCATTCATTCAATGCCTCATGCTTAACTCATTCATTGTAAGAAACAAACTGCAGTCCTTCATTCGTTCAATCAAACTTCAATCATTCATTTAATTAATCAAACGTTATCCATTGATTCAATGAACCAAACTGCACGAGATGATTCAATGATTAGAGCTTCTCTCATTCATTCAATGTCTGAACCTTAACACAGTCATTCAAGAAAACAAACCGTCTTCATTCATTTCATGAAACATCCATTATAGATGGAAGCAATGAAATAGACTGCACGAACAGTAGAGCTACTCTCATTTATTTAATGCCTCAAGCTTAATACATTCATTGAAAGAAACAAACTGTACTCATTCAATCAATGAAACAAAAGTTATGCATTGATTCAATGAGTTGAGCCTCTCTCATTCATTCAATGTCTCATGCTTAACTCGTTCATTGTAAGAAACAAACTGTAGTGCTTCATTCGTTGAATCAAACCGCATTCATTCATTCAATTAATCATACGTTATCCATTGACTCAATCAAACAAACTGCACAAGTTGAATCAATGGTTTGAGCTTTTCTCATTAATTCAATGTCTCGAGCTTAACACACTCATTCAAGGAAACAAACCGTTTACAATCATACCATGAATCATGCGTTAAAAATTGATGCAATGAAACAGAGTGCACGAACAGTAGAGCTACTCTCATTTATTTAATACCTCAAGCTTAATACATTCATTGAAAGAAACAAACTGTACTCATTCAATCAATGAAACAAAAGTTATGCATTGATTCAATGAGTTGAGCCTCTCTCATTCATTCAATGTCTCATGCGTAACTTGTTCATTGTAATAAACAGACTGAAGTCCTTCATTCGTTGAATCAAACTTCAATCATTCATTTATTCATACGTTATCAATCGATTCAGCGAAACAAGCTGCACGAGATGTTTCAATGATTTGAGCTTCTCTCATTCATTCAATGCCTTGAGCTTAACACACTCATTCAAGGAAACAACCCGTTTTCATTCATTCAATGAATCATGCATTAAAGATTCCTGCAATGAAACAGACTGCACGAGCAGTAGAGCTACTCCCATTTATTTAATGCCTCAAGCCAAATACATTCATTGAAGGAAACAAACTGAATTTATTCAATCAATGAAACAAACGTTATTTATTGATTCAATGACTTGAGCCTCTCTCATTCATTCAATGTCTCATGCTTAACTCGTTCATTGTAAGAAACAAACTTCATTCGTTGAGCTACTCTCAGTTATGTAATGCTTCTCGCTTAATGCATTCACTGAAAGAAACAAAGTGCGTTCATTCAATCAATGAAACTAACGTTATTCATTGCTTCAATGAGATGAGCTTCTCTCATTCATTCAATGCCTCATGCTTAACTCATTCATTGTAAGAAACAAACTGCAGTCCTTCATTCGTTCAATCAAACTTCAATCATTCATTTAATTAATCAAACGTTATCCATTGATTCAATGAACCAAACTGCACGAGATGATTCAATGATTAGAGCTTCTCTCATTCATTCAATGTCTGAACCTTAACACAGTCATTCAAGAAAACAAACCGTCTTCATTCATTTCATGAAACATCCATTATAGATGGAAGCAATGAAATAGACTGCACGAACAGTAGAGCTACTCTCATTTATTTAATGCCTCAAGCTTAATACATTCATTGAAAGAAACAAACTGTACTCATTCAATCAATGAAACAAAAGTTATGCATTGATTCAATGAGTTGAGCCTCTCTCATTCATTCAATGTCTCATGCTTAACTCGTTCATTGTAAGAAACAAACTGTAGTGCTTCATTCGTTGAATCAAACCGCATTCATTCATTCAATTAATCATACGTTATCCATTGACTCAATCAAACAAACTGCACAAGTTGAATCAATGGTTTGAGCTTTTCTCATTAATTCAATGTCTCGAGCTTAACACACTCATTCAAGGAAACAAACCGTTTACAATCATACCATGAATCATGCGTTAAAAATTGATGCAATGAAACAGAGTGCACGAACAGTAGAGCTACTCTCATTTATTTAATACCTCAAGCTTAATACATTCATTGAAAGAAACAAACTGTACTCATTCAATCAATGAAACAAAAGTTATGCATTGATTCAATGAGTTGAGCCTCTCTCATTCATTCAATGTCTCATGCGTAACTTGTTCATTGTAATAAACAGACTGAAGTCCTTCATTCGTTGAATCAAACTTCAATCATTCATTTATTCATACGTTATCAATCGATTCAGCGAAACAAGCTGCACGAGATGTTTCAATGATTTGAGCTTCTCTCATTCATTCAATGCCTTGAGCTTAACACACTCATTCAAGGAAACAACCCGTTTTCATTCATTCAATGAATCATGCATTAAAGATTCCTGCAATGAAACAGACTGCACGAGCAGTAGAGCTACTCCCATTTATTTAATGCCTCAAGCCAAATACATTCATTGAAGGAAACAAACTGAATTTATTCAATCAATGAAACAAACGTTATTTATTGATTCAATGACTTGAGCCTCTCTCATTCATTCAATGTCTCATGCTTAACTCGTTCATTGTAAGAAACAAACTTCATTCGTTGAGCTACTCTCAGTTATGTAATGCTTCTCGCTTAATGCATTCACTGAAAGAAACAAAGTGCGTTCATTCAATCAATGAAACTAACGTTATTCATTGCTTCAATGAGATGAGCTTCTCTCATTCATTCAATGCCTCATGCTTAACTCATTCATTGTAAGAAACAAACTGCAGTCCTTCATTCGTTCAATCAAACTTCAATCATTCATTTAATTAATCAAACGTTATCCATTGATTCAATGAACCAAACTGCACGAGATGATTCAATGATTAGAGCTTCTCTCATTCATTCAATGTCTGAACCTTAACACAGTCATTCAAGAAAACAAACCGTCTTCATTCATTTCATGAAACATCCATTATAGATGGAAGCAATGAAATAGACTGCACGAACAGTAGAGCTACTCTCATTTATTTAATGCCTCAAGCTTAATACATTCATTGAAAGAAACAAACTGTACTCATTCAATCAATGAAACAAAAGTTATGCATTGATTCAATGAGTTGAGCCTCTCTCATTCATTCAATGTCTCATGCTTAACTCGTTCATTGTAAGAAACAAACTGTAGTGCTTCATTCGTTGAATCAAACCGCATTCATTCATTCAATTAATCATACGTTATCCATTGACTCAATCAAACAAACTGCACAAGTTGAATCAATGGTTTGAGCTTTTCTCATTAATTCAATGTCTCGAGCTTAACACACTCATTCAAGGAAACAAACCGTTTACAATCATACCATGAATCATGCGTTAAAAATTGATGCAATGAAACAGAGTGCACGAACAGTAGAGCTACTCTCATTTATTTAATACCTCAAGCTTAATACATTCATTGAAAGAAACAAACTGTACTCATTCAATCAATGAAACAAAAGTTATGCATTGATTCAATGAGTTGAGCCTCTCTCATTCATTCAATGTCTCATGCGTAACTTGTTCATTGTAATAAACAAACTGAAGTCCTTCATTCGTTGAATCAAACTTCAATCATTCATTTATTCATACGTTATCAATCGATTCAGCGAAACAAGCTGCACGAGATGTTTCAATGATTTGAGCTTCTCTCATTCATTCAATGCCTTGAGCTTAACACACTCATTCAAGGAAACAACCGTTTTCATTCATTCAATGAATCATGCATTAAAGATTCCTGCAATGAAACAGACTGCACGAGCAGTAGAGCTACTCCCATTTATTTAATGCCTCAAGCCAAATACATTCATTGAAAGAAACAAACTGAATTCATTCAATCAATGAAACAAACGTTATTATTGATTCAATGAGTTGAGCTTCTCTCATTCATTCAATGTCTCATGCTTAACTCGTTCATTGTAAGAAACAAACTGCAGTCCTTCATTCGTTGAATCAAACTTCAATCATTCATTCAATTAATCAAACGTTATCCATTGATTCAATTAAACAAACTGCACGAGATGATTCAATGATTAGAGCTTCTCTCATTCATTCAATGTCTGAGCTTAACACAGTCATTCAAGGAAACAAACCGTTTTCATTCATTCATGAAACATCCATTAAAGATTGAAGCAATGAAACAGACTGCACGAACAGTAGAGCTACTCTCATTTATTTAATGCCTCAAGCTAATACATTCATTGAAAGAAACAAACTGTACTCATTCAATCAATGAAACAAAGTTATGCATTGATTCAATGAGTTGAGCCTCTCTCATTCATTCAATGTCTCATGCTTAATCGTTCATTGTAAGAAACAAACTGTAGTGCTTCATTCGTTGAATCAAACTTCAATCATTCATTCAATTAATCAAACGTTATCCATTGATTCAATCAAACAAACTGCACAAGTTGATTCAATGGTTTGAGCTTCTCTCATTAATTCAATGTCTCGAGCTTAACACACTCATTCAAGGAAACAAACCGTTTCAATCATCAATGAATCATGCGTTAAAGATTGATGCAATGAAACAGACTGCACGAACAGTAGAGCTACTCTCATTTATTTAATGCCTCAAGCTTAATACATTCATTGAAAGAAACAAACTGTACTCATTCAATCAATGAAACAAAAGTTATGCATTGATTCAATGAGTTGAGCCTCTCTCATTCATTCAATGTCTCATGCTTAACTTGTTCATTGTAATAAACAAACTGAAGTCCTTCATTCGTTGAATCAAACTTCAATCATTCATTCAATAATCATACGTTATCCATCGATTCAAGCAAACAAACTGCACGAGATGATTCAATGATTTGAGCTTCTCTCATTCATTCAATGCCTTGAGCTTAACACACTCATTCAAGGAAACAAACCGTTTTCATTCATTCAATGAATCATGCATTAAAATTCCTGCAATGAAACAGACTGCACGAGCAGTAGAGCTACTCCCATTTATTTAATGCCTCAAGCCAAATACATTCATTGAAGGAAACAAACTGAATTTATTCAATCAATGAAACAAACGTTATTTATTGATTCAATGAGTTGAGCCTCTCTCATTCATTCAATGTCTCATGCTTAACTCGTTCATTGTAAGAAACAAACTTCATTCGTTGAGCTACTCTCAGTTATGTAATGCTTCTCGCTTAATGCATTCACTGAAAGAAACAAAGTGCGTTCATTCAATCAATGAAACTAACGTTATTCATTGCTTCAATGAGATGAGCTTCTCTCATTCATTCAATGCCTCATGCTTAACTCATTCATTGTAAGAAACAAACTGCAGTCCTTCATTCGTTCAATCAAACTTCAATCATTCATTTAATTAATCAAACGTTATCCATTGATTCAATGAACCAAACTGCACGAGATGATTCAATGATTAGAGCTTCTCTCATTCATTCAATGTCTGAACCTTAACACAGTCATTCAAGAAAACAAACCGTCTTCATTCATTTCATGAAACATCCATTATAGATGGAAGCAATGAAATAGACTGCACGAACAGTAGAGCTACTCTCATTTATTTAATGCCTCAAGCTTAATACATTCATTGAAAGAAACAAACTGTACTCATTCAATCAATGAAACAAAAGTTATGCATTGATTCAATGAGTTGAGCCTCTCTCATTCATTCAATGTCTCATGCTTAACTCGTTCATTGTAAGAAACAAACTGTAGTGCTTCATTCGTTGAATCAAACCGCATTCATTCATTCAATTAATCATACGTTATCCATTGACTCAATCAAACAAACTGCACAAGTTGAATCAATGGTTTGAGCTTTTCTCATTAATTCAATGTCTCGAGCTTAACACACTCATTCAAGGAAACAAACCGTTTACAATCATACCATGAATCATGCGTTAAAAATTGATGCAATGAAACAGAGTGCACGAACAGTAGAGCTACTCTCATTTATTTAATACCTCAAGCTTAATACATTCATTGAAAGAAACAAACTGTACTCATTCAATCAATGAAACAAAAGTTATGCATTGATTCAATGAGTTGAGCCTCTCTCATTCATTCAATGTCTCATGCGTAACTTGTTCATTGTAATAAACAGACTGAAGTCCTTCATTCGTTGAATCAAACTTCAATCATTCATTTATTCATACGTTATCAATCGATTCAGCGAAACAAGCTGCACGAGATGTTTCAATGATTTCTCATTCATTCAATGCCTTGAGCTTAACACACTCATTCAAGGAAACAACCCGTTTTCATTCATTCAATGAATCATGCATTAAAGATTCCTGCAATGAAACAGACTGCACGAGCAGTAGAGCTACTCCCATTTATTTAATGCCTCAAGCCAAATACATTCATTGAAGGAAACAAACTGAATTTATTCAATCAATGAAACAAACGTTATTTATTGATTCAATGACTTGAGCCTCTCTCATTCATTCAATGTCTCATGCTTAACTCGTTCATTGTAAGAAACAAACTTCATTCGTTGAGCTACTCTCAGTTATGTAATGCTTCTCGCTTAATGCATTCACTGAAAGAAACAAAGTGCGTTCATTCAATCAATGAAACTAACGTTATTCATTGCTTCAATGAGATGAGCTTCTCTCATTCATTCAATGCCTCATGCTTAACTCATTCATTGTAAGAAACAAACTGCAGTCCTTCATTCGTTCAATCAAACTTCAATCATTCATTTAATTAATCAAACGTTATCCATTGATTCAATGAACCAAACTGCACGAGATGATTCAATGATTAGAGCTTCTCTCATTCATTCAATGTCTGAACCTTAACACAGTCATTCAAGAAAACAAACCGTCTTCATTCATTTCATGAAACATCCATTATAGATGGAAGCAATGAAATAGACTGCACGAACAGTAGAGCTACTCTCATTTATTTAATGCCTCAAGCTTAATACATTCATTGAAAGAAACAAACTGTACTCATTCAATCAATGAAACAAAAGTTATGCATTGATTCAATGAGTTGAGCCTCTCTCATTCATTCAATGTCTCATGCTTAACTCGTTCATTGTAAGAAACAAACTGTAGTGCTTCATTCGTTGAATCAAACCGCATTCATTCATTCAATTAATCATACGTTATCCATTGACTCAATCAAACAAACTGCACAAGTTGAATCAATGGTTTGAGCTTTTCTCATTAATTCAATGTCTCGAGCTTAACACACTCATTCAAGGAAACAAACCGTTTACAATCATACCATGAATCATGCGTTAAAAATTGATGCAATGAAACAGAGTGCACGAACAGTAGAGCTACTCTCATTTATTTAATACCTCAAGCTTAATACATTCATTGAAAGAAACAAACTGTACTCATTCAATCAATGAAACAAAAGTTATGCATTGATTCAATGAGTTGAGCCTCTCTCATTCATTCAATGTCTCATGCTTAACTTGTTCATTGTAATAAACAAACTGAAGTCCTTCATTCGTTGAATCAAACTTCAATCATTCATTTATTCATACGTTATCAATCGATTCAGCGAAACAAGCTGCACGAGATGTTTCAATGATTTGAGCTTCTCTCATTCATTCAATGCCTTGAGCTTAACACACTCATTCAAGGAAACAAACCGTTTTCATTCATTCAATGAATCATGCATTAAAGATTCCTGCAATGAAACAGACTGCACGAACAGTAGAGCTACTCCATTTATTTAATGCCTCAAGCCAAATACATTCATTGAAAGAAACAAACTGAATTCATTCAATCAATGAAACAAAAGTTATGCATTGATTCAATGAGTTGAGCCTCTCTCATTCATTCAATGTCTCATGCTTAACTCGTTCATTGTAAGAAACAAACTGTAGTGCTTCATTCGTTGAATCAAACCGCATTCATTCATTCAATTAATCATACGTTATCCATTGACTCAATCAAACAAACTGCACAAGTTGAATCAATGGTTTGAGCTTTTCTCATTAATTCAATGTCTCGAGCTTAACACACTCATTCAAGGAAACAAACCGTTTACAATCATACATGAATCATGCGTTAAAAATTGATGCAATGAAACAGAGTGCACGAACAGTAGAGCTACTCTCATTTATTTAATACCTCAAGCTTAATACATTCATTGAAAGAAACAAACTGTACTCATTCAATCAATGAAACAAAAGTTATGCATTGATTCAATGAGTTGAGCCTCTCTCATTCATTCAATGTCTCATGCGTAACTTGTTCATTGTAATAAACAGACTGAAGTCCTTCATTCGTTGAATCAAACTTCAATCATTCATTTATTCATACGTTATCAATCGATTCAGCGAAACAAGCTGCACGAGATGTTTCAATGATTTGAGCTTCTCTCATTCATTCAATGCCTTGAGCTTAACACACTCATTCAAGGAAACAACCCGTTTTCATTCATTCAATGAATCATGCATTAAAGATTCCTGCAATGAAACAGACTGCACGAGCAGTAGAGCTACTCCCATTTATTTAATGCCTCAAGCCAAATACATTCATTGAAGGAAACAAACTGAATTTATTCAATCAATGAAACAAACGTTATTTATTGATTCAATGACTTGAGCCTCTCTCATTCATTCAATGTCTCATGCTTAACTCGTTCATTGTAAGAAACAAACTTCATTCGTTGAGCTACTCTCAGTTATGTAATGCTTCTCGCTTAATGCATTCACTGAAAGAAACAAAGTGCGTTCATTCAATCAATGAAACTAACGTTATTCATTGCTTCAATGAGATGAGCTTCTCTCATTCATTCAATGCCTCATGCTTAACTCATTCATTGTAAGAAACAAACTGCAGTCCTTCATTCGTTCAATCAAACTTCAATCATTCATTTAATTAATCAAACGTTATCCATTGATTCAATGAACCAAACTGCACGAGATGATTCAATGAGCTTCTCTCATTCATTCAATGTCTGAACCTTAACACAGTCATTCAAGAAAACAAACCGTCTTCATTCATTTCATGAAACATCCATTATAGATGGAAGCAATGAAATAGACTGCACGAACAGTAGAGCTACTCTCATTTATTTAATGCCTCAAGCTTAATACATTCATTGAAAGAAACAAACTGTACTCATTCAATCAATGAAACAAAAGTTATGCATTGATTCAATGAGTTGAGCCTCTCTCATTCATTCAATGTCTCATGCTTAACTCGTTCATTGTAAGAAACAAACTGTAGTGCTTCATTCGTTGAATCAAACCGCATTCATTCATTCAATTAATCATACGTTATCCATTGACTCAATCAAACAAACTGCACAAGTTGAATCAATGGTTTGAGCTTTTCTCATTAATTCAATGTCTCGAGCTTAACACACTCATTCAAGGAAACAAACCGTTTACAATCATACCATGAATCATGCGTTAAAAATTGATGCAATGAAACAGAGTGCACGAACAGTAGAGCTACTCTCATTTATTTAATACCTCAAGCTTAATACATTCATTGAAAGAAACAAACTGTACTCATTCAATCAATGAAACAAAAGTTATGCATTGATTCAATGAGTTGAGCCTCTCTCATTCATTCAATGTCTCATGCGTAACTTGTTCATTGTAATAAACAGACTGAAGTCCTTCATTCGTTGAATCAAACTTCAATCATTCATTTATTCATACGTTATCAATCGATTCAGCGAAACAAGCTGCACGAGATGTTTCAATGATTTGAGCTTCTCTCATTCATTCAATGCCTTGAGCTTAACACACTCATTCAAGGAAACAACCCGTTTTCATTCATTCAATGAATCATGCATTAAAGATTCCTGCAATGAAACAGACTGCACGAGCAGTAGAGCTACTCCCATTTATTTAATGCCTCAAGCCAAATACATTCATTGAAGGAAACAAACTGAATTTATTCAATCAATGAAACAAACGTTATTTATTGATTCAATGACTTGAGCCTCTCTCATTCATTCAATGTCTCATGCTTAACTCGTTCATTGTAAGAAACAAACTTCATTCGTTGAGCTACTCTCAGTTATGTAATGCTTCTCGCTTAATGCATTCACTGAAAGAAACAAAGTGCGTTCATTCAATCAATGAAACTAACGTTATTCATTGCTTCAATGAGATGAGCTTCTCTCATTCATTCAATGCCTCATGCTTAACTCATTCATTGTAAGAAACAAACTGCAGTCCTTCATTCGTTCAATCAAACTTCAATCATTCATTTAATTAATCAAACGTTATCCATTGATTCAATGAACCAAACTGCACGAGATGATTCAATGATTAGAGCTTCTCTCATTCATTCAATGTCTGAACCTTAACACAGTCATTCAAGAAAACAAACCGTCTTCATTCATTTCATGAAACATCCATTATAGATGGAAGCAATGAAATAGACTGCACGAACAGTAGAGCTACTCTCATTTATTTAATGCCTCAAGCTTAATACATTCATTGAAAGAAACAAACTGTACTCATTCAATCAATGAAACAAAAGTTATGCATTGATTCAATGAGTTGAGCCTCTCTCATTCATTCAATGTCTCATGCTTAACTCGTTCATTGTAAGAAACAAACTGTAGTGCTTCATTCGTTGAATCAAACCGCATTCATTCATTCAATTAATCATACGTTATCCATTGACTCAATCAAACAAACTGCACAAGTTGAATCAATGGTTTGAGCTTTTCTCATTAATTCAATGTCTCGAGCTTAACACACTCATTCAAGGAAACAAACCGTTTACAATCATACCATGAATCATGCGTTAAAAATTGATGCAATGAAACAGAGTGCACGAACAGTAGAGCTACTCTCATTTATTTAATACCTCAAGCTTAATACATTCATTGAAAGAAACAAACTGTACTCATTCAATCAATGAAACAAAAGTTATGCATTGATTCAATGAGTTGAGCCTCTCTCATTCATTCAATGTCTCATGCTTAACTTGTTCATTGTAATAAACAGACTGAAGTCCTTCATTCGTTGAATCAAACTTCAATCATTCATTTATTCATACGTTATCCATCGATTCAGCGAAACAAGCTGCACGAGATGTTTCAATGATTTGAGCTTCTCTCATTCATTCAATGCCTTGAGCTTAACACACTCATTCAAGGAAACAAACCGTTTTCATTCATTCAATGAATCATGCATTAAAGATTCCTGCAATGAAACAGACTGCACGAGCAGTAGAGCTACTCTCATTTATTTAATGCCTCAAGCTTAATACATTCATTGAAAGAAACAAACTGTATTCATTCAATCAATGAAACAAAAGTTATGCATTGATTCAATGAGTTGAGCCTCTCTCATTCATTCAATGTCTCATGCTTAACTCGTTCATTGTAAGAAACAAACTGTAGTGCTTCATTCGTTGAATCAAACCGCATTCATTCATTCAATTAATCATACGTTATCCATTGACTCAATCAAACAAACTGCACAAGTTGAATCAATGGTTTGAGCTTTTCTCATTAATTCAATGTCTCGAGCTTAACACACTCATTCAAGGAAACAAACCGTTTACAATCATACCATGAATCATGCGTTAAAAATTGATGCAATGAAACAGAGTGCACGAACAGTAGAGCTACTCTCATTTATTTAATACCTCAAGCTTAATACATTCATTGAAAGAAACAAACTGTACTCATTCAATCAATGAAACAAAAGTTATGCATTGATTCAATGAGTTGAGCCTCTCTCATTCATTCAATGTCTCATGCGTAACTTGTTCATTGTAATAAACAGACTGAAGTCCTTCATTCGTTGAATCAAACTTCAATCATTCATTTATTCATACGTTATCAATCGATTCAGCGAAACAAGCTGCACGAGATGTTTCAATGATTTGAGCTTCTCTCATTCATTCAATGCCTTGAGCTTAACACACTCATTCAAGGAAACAACCCGTTTTCATTCATTCAATGAATCATGCATTAAAGATTCCTGCAATGAAACAGACTGCACGAGCAGTAGAGCTACTCCCATTTATTTAATGCCTCAAGCCAAATACATTCATTGAAGGAAACAAACTGAATTTATTCAATCAATGAAACAAACGTTATTTATTGATTCAATGACTTGAGCCTCTCTCATTCATTCAATGTCTCATGCTTAACTCGTTCATTGTAAGAAACAAACTTCATTCGTTGAGCTACTCTCAGTTATGTAATGCTTCTCGCTTAATGCATTCACTGAAAGAAACAAAGTGCGTTCATTCAATCAATGAAACTAACGTTATTCATTGCTTCAATGAGATGAGCTTCTCTCATTCATTCAATGCCTCATGCTTAACTCATTCATTGTAAGAAACAAACTGCAGTCCTTCATTCGTTCAATCAAACTTCAATCATTCATTTAATTAATCAAACGTTATCCATTGATTCAATGAACCAAACTGCACGAGATGATTCAATGATTAGAGCTTCTCTCATTCATTCAATGTCTGAACCTTAACACAGTCATTCAAGAAAACAAACCGTCTTCATTCATTTCATGAAACATCCATTATAGATGGAAGCAATGAAATAGACTGCACGAACAGTAGAGCTACTCTCATTTATTTAATGCCTCAAGCTTAATACATTCATTGAAAGAAACAAACTGTACTCATTCAATCAATGAAACAAAAGTTATGCATTGATTCAATGAGTTGAGCCTCTCTCATTCATTCAATGTCTCATGCTTAACTCGTTCATTGTAAGAAACAAACTGTAGTGCTTCATTCGTTGAATCAAACCGCATTCATTCATTCAATTAATCATACGTTATCCATTGACTCAATCAAACAAACTGCACAAGTTGAATCAATGGTTTGAGCTTTTCTCATTAATTCAATGTCTCGAGCTTAACACACTCATTCAAGGAAACAAACCGTTTACAATCATACCATGAATCATGCGTTAAAAATTGATGCAATGAAACAGAGTGCACGAACAGTAGAGCTACTCTCATTTATTTAATACCTCAAGCTTAATACATTCATTGAAAGAAACAAACTGTACTCATTCAATCAATGAAACAAAAGTTATGCATTGATTCAATGAGTTGAGCCTCTCTCATTCATTCAATGTCTCATGCGTAACTTGTTCATTGTAATAAACAGACTGAAGTCCTTCATTCGTTGAATCAAACTTCAATCATTCATTTATTCATACGTTATCAATCGATTCAGCGAAACAAGCTGCACGAGATGTTTCAATGATTTGAGCTTCTCTCATTCATTCAATGCCTTGAGCTTAACACACTCATTCAAGGAAACAACCCGTTTTCATTCATTCAATGAATCATGCATTAAAGATTCCTGCAATGAAACAGACTGCACGAGCAGTAGAGCTACTCCCATTTATTTAATGCCTCAAGCCAAATACATTCATTGAAGGAAACAAACTGAATTTATTCAATCAATGAAACAAACGTTATTTATTGATTCAATGACTTGAGCCTCTCTCATTCATTCAATGTCTCATGCTTAACTCGTTCATTGTAAGAAACAAACTTCATTCGTTGAGCTACTCTCAGTTATGTAATGCTTCTCGCTTAATGCATTCACTGAAAGAAACAAAGTGCGTTCATTCAATCAATGAAACTAACGTTATTCATTGCTTCAATGAGATGAGCTTCTCTCATTCATTCAATGCCTCATGCTTAACTCATTCATTGTAAGAAACAAACTGCAGTCCTTCATTCGTTCAATCAAACTTCAATCATTCATTTAATTAATCAAACGTTATCCATTGATTCAATGAACCAAACTGCACGAGATGATTCAATGATTAGAGCTTCTCTCATTCATTCAATGTCTGAACCTTAACACAGTCATTCAAGAAAACAAACCGTCTTCATTCATTTCATGAAACATCCATTATAGATGGAAGCAATGAAATAGACTGCACGAACAGTAGAGCTACTCTCATTTATTTAATGCCTCAAGCTTAATACATTCATTGAAAGAAACAAACTGTACTCATTCAATCAATGAAACAAAAGTTATGCATTGATTCAATGAGTTGAGCCTCTCTCATTCATTCAATGTCTCATGCTTAACTCGTTCATTGTAAGAAACAAACTGTAGTGCTTCATTCGTTGAATCAAACCGCATTCATTCATTCAATTAATCATACGTTATCCATTGACTCAATCAAACAAACTGCACAAGTTGAATCAATGGTTTGAGCTTTTCTCATTAATTCAATGTCTCGAGCTTAACACACTCATTCAAGGAAACAAACCGTTTACAATCATACCATGAATCATGCGTTAAAAATTGATGCAATGAAACAGAGTGCACGAACAGTAGAGCTACTCTCATTTATTTAATACCTCAAGCTTAATACATTCATTGAAAGAAACAAACTGTACTCATTCAATCAATGAAACAAAAGTTATGCATTGATTCAATGAGTTGAGCCTCTCTCATTCATTCAATGTCTCATGCGTAACTTGTTCATTGTAATAAACAGACTGAAGTCCTTCATTCGTTGAATCAAACTTCAATCATTCATTTATTCATACGTTATCAATCGATTCAGCGAAACAAGCTGCACGAGATGTTTCAATGATTTGAGCTTCTCTCATTCATTCAATGCCTTGAGCTTAACACACTCATTCAAGGAAACAACCCGTTTTCATTCATTCAATGAATCATGCATTAAAGATTCCTGCAATGAAACAGACTGCACGAGCAGTAGAGCTACTCCCATTTATTTAATGCCTCAAGCCAAATACATTCATTGAAGGAAACAAACTGAATTTATTCAATCAATGAAACAAACGTTATTTATTGATTCAATGACTTGAGCCTCTCTCATTCATTCAATGTCTCATGCTTAACTCGTTCATTGTAAGAAACAAACTTCATTCGTTGAGCTACTCTCAGTTATGTAATGCTTCTCGCTTAATGCATTCACTGAAAGAAACAAAGTGCGTTCATTCAATCAATGAAACTAACGTTATTCATTGCTTCAATGAGATGAGCTTCTCTCATTCATTCAATGCCTCATGCTTAACTCATTCATTGTAAGAAACAAACTGCAGTCCTTCATTCGTTCAATCAAACTTCAATCATTCATTTAATTAATCAAACGTTATCCATTGATTCAATGAACCAAACTGCACGAGATGATTCAATGATTAGAGCTTCTCTCATTCATTCAATGTCTGAACCTTAACACAGTCATTCAAGAAAACAAACCGTCTTCATTCATTTCATGAAACATCCATTATAGATGGAAGCAATGAAATAGACTGCACGAACAGTAGAGCTACTCTCATTTATTTAATGCCTCAAGCTTAATACATTCATTGAAAGAAACAAACTGTACTCATTCAATCAATGAAACAAAAGTTATGCATTGATTCAATGAGTTGAGCCTCTCTCATTCATTCAATGTCTCATGCTTAACTCGTTCATTGTAAGAAACAAACTGTAGTGCTTCATTCGTTGAATCAAACCGCATTCATTCATTCAATTAATCATACGTTATCCATTGACTCAATCAAACAAACTGCACAAGTTGAATCAATGGTTTGAGCTTTTCTCATTAATTCAATGTCTCGAGCTTAACACACTCATTCAAGGAAACAAACCGTTTACAATCATACCATGAATCATGCGTTAAAAATTGATGCAATGAAACAGAGTGCACGAACAGTAGAGCTACTCTCATTTATTTAATACCTCAAGCTTAATACATTCATTGAAAGAAACAAACTGTACTCATTCAATCAATGAAACAAAAGTTATGCATTGATTCAATGAGTTGAGCCTCTCTCATTCATTCAATGTCTCATGCGTAACTTGTTCATTGTAATAAACAGACTGAAGTCCTTCATTCGTTGAATCAAACTTCAATCATTCATTTATTCATACGTTATCAATCGATTCAGCGAAACAAGCTGCACGAGATGTTTCAATGATTTGAGCTTCTCTCATTCATTCAATGCCTTGAGCTTAACACACTCATTCAAGGAAACAACCCGTTTTCATTCATTCAATGAATCATGCATTAAAGATTCCTGCAATGAAACAGACTGCACGAGCAGTAGAGCTACTCCCATTTATTTAATGCCTCAAGCCAAATACATTCATTGAAGGAAACAAACTGAATTTATTCAATCAATGAAACAAACGTTATTTATTGATTCAATGACTTGAGCCTCTCTCATTCATTCAATGTCTCATGCTTAACTCGTTCATTGTAAGAAACAAACTTCATTCGTTGAGCTACTCTCAGTTATGTAATGCTTCTCGCTTAATGCATTCACTGAAAGAAACAAAGTGCGTTCATTCAATCAATGAAACTAACGTTATTCATTGCTTCAATGAGATGAGCTTCTCTCATTCATTCAATGCCTCATGCTTAACTCATTCATTGTAAGAAACAAACTGCAGTCCTTCATTCGTTCAATCAAACTTCAATCATTCATTTAATTAATCAAACGTTATCCATTGATTCAATGAACCAAACTGCACGAGATGATTCAATGATTAGAGCTTCTCTCATTCATTCAATGTCTGAACCTTAACACAGTCATTCAAGAAAACAAACCGTCTTCATTCATTTCATGAAACATCCATTATAGATGGAAGCAATGAAATAGACTGCACGAACAGTAGAGCTACTCTCATTTATTTAATGCCTCAAGCTTAATACATTCATTGAAAGAAACAAACTGTACTCATTCAATCAATGAAACAAAAGTTATGCATTGATTCAATGAGTTGAGCCTCTCTCATTCATTCAATGTCTCATGCTTAACTCGTTCATTGTAAGAAACAAACTGTAGTGCTTCATTCGTTGAATCAAACCGCATTCATTCATTCAATTAATCATACGTTATCCATTGACTCAATCAAACAAACTGCACAAGTTGAATCAATGGTTTGAGCTTTTCTCATTAATTCAATGTCTCGAGCTTAACACACTCATTCAAGGAAACAAACCGTTTACAATCATACCATGAATCATGCGTTAAAAATTGATGCAATGAAACAGAGTGCACGAACAGTAGAGCTACTCTCATTTATTTAATACCTCAAGCTTAATACATTCATTGAAAGAAACAAACTGTACTCATTCAATCAATGAAACAAAAGTTATGCATTGATTCAATGAGTTGAGCCTCTCTCATTCATTCAATGTCTCATGCGTAACTTGTTCATTGTAATAAACAGACTGAAGTCCTTCATTCGTTGAATCAAACTTCAATCATTCATTTATTCATACGTTATCAATCGATTCAGCGAAACAAGCTGCACGAGATGTTTCAATGATTTGAGCTTCTCTCATTCATTCAATGCCTTGAGCTTAACACACTCATTCAAGGAAACAACCCGTTTTCATTCATTCAATGAATCATGCATTAAAGATTCCTGCAATGAAACAGACTGCACGAGCAGTAGAGCTACTCCCATTTATTTAATGCCTCAAGCCAAATACATTCATTGAAGGAAACAAACTGAATTTATTCAATCAATGAAACAAACGTTATTTATTGATTCAATGACTTGAGCCTCTCTCATTCATTCAATGTCTCATGCTTAACTCGTTCATTGTAAGAAACAAACTTCATTCGTTGAGCTACTCTCAGTTATGTAATGCTTCTCGCTTAATGCATTCACTGAAAGAAACAAAGTGCGTTCATTCAATCAATGAAACTAACGTTATTCATTGCTTCAATGAGATGAGCTTCTCTCATTCATTCAATGCCTCATGCTTAACTCATTCATTGTAAGAAACAAACTGCAGTCCTTCATTCGTTCAATCAAACTTCAATCATTCATTTAATTAATCAAACGTTATCCATTGATTCAATGAACCAAACTGCACGAGATGATTCAATGATTAGAGCTTCTCTCATTCATTCAATGTCTGAACCTTAACACAGTCATTCAAGAAAACAAACCGTCTTCATTCATTTCATGAAACATCCATTATAGATGGAAGCAATGAAATAGACTGCACGAACAGTAGAGCTACTCTCATTTATTTAATGCCTCAAGCTTAATACATTCATTGAAAGAAACAAACTGTACTCATTCAATCAATGAAACAAAAGTTATGCATTGATTCAATGAGTTGAGCCTCTCTCATTCATTCAATGTCTCATGCTTAACTCGTTCATTGTAAGAAACAAACTGTAGTGCTTCATTCGTTGAATCAAACCGCATTCATTCATTCAATTAATCATACGTTATCCATTGACTCAATCAAACAAACTGCACAAGTTGAATCAATGGTTTGAGCTTTTCTCATTAATTCAATGTCTCGAGCTTAACACACTCATTCAAGGAAACAAACCGTTTACAATCATACCATGAATCATGCGTTAAAAATTGATGCAATGAAACAGAGTGCACGAACAGTAGAGCTACTCTCATTTATTTAATACCTCAAGCTTAATACATTCATTGAAAGAAACAAACTGTACTCATTCAATCAATGAAACAAAAGTTATGCATTGATTCAATGAGTTGAGCCTCTCTCATTCATTCAATGTCTCATGCGTAACTTGTTCATTGTAATAAACAGACTGAAGTCCTTCATTCGTTGAATCAAACTTCAATCATTCATTTATTCATACGTTATCAATCGATTCAGCGAAACAAGCTGCACGAGATGTTTCAATGATTTGAGCTTCTCTCATTCATTCAATGCCTTGAGCTTAACACACTCATTCAAGGAAACAACCCGTTTTCATTCATTCAATGAATCATGCATTAAAGATTCCTGCAATGAAACAGACTGCACGAGCAGTAGAGCTACTCCCATTTATTTAATGCCTCAAGCCAAATACATTCATTGAAGGAAACAAACTGAATTTATTCAATCAATGAAACAAACGTTATTTATTGATTCAATGACTTGAGCCTCTCTCATTCATTCAATGTCTCATGCTTAACTCGTTCATTGTAAGAAACAAACTTCATTCGTTGAGCTACTCTCAGTTATGTAATGCTTCTCGCTTAATGCATTCACTGAAAGAAACAAAGTGCGTTCATTCAATCAATGAAACTAACGTTATTCATTGCTTCAATGAGATGAGCTTCTCTCATTCATTCAATGCCTCATGCTTAACTCATTCATTGTAAGAAACAAACTGCAGTCCTTCATTCGTTCAATCAAACTTCAATCATTCATTTAATTAATCAAACGTTATCCATTGATTCAATGAACCAAACTGCACGAGATGATTCAATGATTAGAGCTTCTCTCATTCATTCAATGTCTGAACCTTAACACAGTCATTCAAGAAAACAAACCGTCTTCATTCATTTCATGAAACATCCATTATAGATGGAAGCAATGAAATAGACTGCACGAACAGTAGAGCTACTCTCATTTATTTAATGCCTCAAGCTTAATACATTCATTGAAAGAAACAAACTGTACTCATTCAATCAATGAAACAAAAGTTATGCATTGATTCAATGAGTTGAGCCTCTCTCATTCATTCAATGTCTCATGCTTAACTCGTTCATTGTAAGAAACAAACTGTAGTGCTTCATTCGTTGAATCAAACCGCATTCATTCATTCAATTAATCATACGTTATCCATTGACTCAATCAAACAAACTGCACAAGTTGAATCAATGGTTTGAGCTTTTCTCATTAATTCAATGTCTCGAGCTTAACACACTCATTCAAGGAAACAAACCGTTTACAATCATACCATGAATCATGCGTTAAAAATTGATGCAATGAAACAGAGTGCACGAACAGTAGAGCTACTCTCATTTATTTAATACCTCAAGCTTAATACATTCATTGAAAGAAACAAACTGTACTCATTCAATCAATGAAACAAAAGTTATGCATTGATTCAATGAGTTGAGCCTCTCTCATTCATTCAATGTCTCATGCGTAACTTGTTCATTGTAATAAACAGACTGAAGTCCTTCATTCGTTGAATCAAACTTCAATCATTCATTTATTCATACGTTATCAATCGATTCAGCGAAACAAGCTGCACGAGATGTTTCAATGATTTGAGCTTCTCTCATTCATTCAATGCCTTGAGCTTAACACACTCATTCAAGGAAACAACCCGTTTTCATTCATTCAATGAATCATGCATTAAAGATTCCTGCAATGAAACAGACTGCACGAGCAGTAGAGCTACTCCCATTTATTTAATGCCTCAAGCCAAATACATTCATTGAAGGAAACAAACTGAATTTATTCAATCAATGAAACAAACGTTATTTATTGATTCAATGACTTGAGCCTCTCTCATTCATTCAATGTCTCATGCTTAACTCGTTCATTGTAAGAAACAAACTTCATTCGTTGAGCTACTCTCAGTTATGTAATGCTTCTCGCTTAATGCATTCACTGAAAGAAACAAAGTGCGTTCATTCAATCAATGAAACTAACGTTATTCATTGCTTCAATGAGATGAGCTTCTCTCATTCATTCAATGCCTCATGCTTAACTCATTCATTGTAAGAAACAAACTGCAGTCCTTCATTCGTTCAATCAAACTTCAATCATTCATTTAATTAATCAAACGTTATCCATTGATTCAATGAACCAAACTGCACGAGATGATTCAATGATTAGAGCTTCTCTCATTCATTCAATGTCTGAACCTTAACACAGTCATTCAAGAAAACAAACCGTCTTCATTCATTTCATGAAACATCCATTATAGATGGAAGCAATGAAATAGACTGCACGAACAGTAGAGCTACTCTCATTTATTTAATGCCTCAAGCTTAATACATTCATTGAAAGAAACAAACTGTACTCATTCAATCAATGAAACAAAAGTTATGCATTGATTCAATGAGTTGAGCCTCTCTCATTCATTCAATGTCTCATGCTTAACTCGTTCATTGTAAGAAACAAACTGTAGTGCTTCATTCGTTGAATCAAACCGCATTCATTCATTCAATTAATCATACGTTATCCATTGACTCAATCAAACAAACTGCACAAGTTGAATCAATGGTTTGAGCTTTTCTCATTAATTCAATGTCTCGAGCTTAACACACTCATTCAAGGAAACAAACCGTTTACAATCATACCATGAATCATGCGTTAAAAATTGATGCAATGAAACAGAGTGCACGAACAGTAGAGCTACTCTCATTTATTTAATACCTCAAGCTTAATACATTCATTGAAAGAAACAAACTGTACTCATTCAATCAATGAAACAAAAGTTATGCATTGATTCAATGAGTTGAGCCTCTCTCATTCATTCAATGTCTCATGCGTAACTTGTTCATTGTAATAAACAGACTGAAGTCCTTCATTCGTTGAATCAAACTTCAATCATTCATTTATTCATACGTTATCAATCGATTCAGCGAAACAAGCTGCACGAGATGTTTCAATGATTTGAGCTTCTCTCATTCATTCAATGCCTTGAGCTTAACACACTCATTCAAGGAAACAACCCGTTTTCATTCATTCAATGAATCATGCATTAAAGATTCCTGCAATGAAACAGACTGCACGAGCAGTAGAGCTACTCCCATTTATTTAATGCCTCAAGCCAAATACATTCATTGAAGGAAACAAACTGAATTTATTCAATCAATGAAACAAACGTTATTTATTGATTCAATGACTTGAGCCTCTCTCATTCATTCAATGTCTCATGCTTAACTCGTTCATTGTAAGAAACAAACTTCATTCGTTGAGCTACTCTCAGTTATGTAATGCTTCTCGCTTAATGCATTCACTGAAAGAAACAAAGTGCGTTCATTCAATCAATGAAACTAACGTTATTCATTGCTTCAATGAGATGAGCTTCTCTCATTCATTCAATGCCTCATGCTTAACTCATTCATTGTAAGAAACAAACTGCAGTCCTTCATTCGTTCAATCAAACTTCAATCATTCATTTAATTAATCAAACGTTATCCATTGATTCAATGAACCAAACTGCACGAGATGATTCAATGATTAGAGCTTCTCTCATTCATTCAATGTCTGAACCTTAACACAGTCATTCAAGAAAACAAACCGTCTTCATTCATTTCATGAAACATCCATTATAGATGGAAGCAATGAAATAGACTGCACGAACAGTAGAGCTACTCTCATTTATTTAATGCCTCAAGCTTAATACATTCATTGAAAGAAACAAACTGTACTCATTCAATCAATGAAACAAAAGTTATGCATTGATTCAATGAGTTGAGCCTCTCTCATTCATTCAATGTCTCATGCTTAACTCGTTCATTGTAAGAAACAAACTGTAGTGCTTCATTCGTTGAATCAAACCGCATTCATTCATTCAATTAATCATACGTTATCCATTGACTCAATCAAACAAACTGCACAAGTTGAATCAATGGTTTGAGCTTTTCTCATTAATTCAATGTCTCGAGCTTAACACACTCATTCAAGGAAACAAACCGTTTACAATCATACCATGAATCATGCGTTAAAAATTGATGCAATGAAACAGAGTGCACGAACAGTAGAGCTACTCTCATTTATTTAATACCTCAAGCTTAATACATTCATTGAAAGAAACAAACTGTACTCATTCAATCAATGAAACAAAAGTTATGCATTGATTCAATGAGTTGAGCCTCTCTCATTCATTCAATGTCTCATGCGTAACTTGTTCATTGTAATAAACAGACTGAAGTCCTTCATTCGTTGAATCAAACTTCAATCATTCATTTATTCATACGTTATCAATCGATTCAGCGAAACAAGCTGCACGAGATGTTTCAATGATTTGAGCTTCTCTCATTCATTCAATGCCTTGAGCTTAACACACTCATTCAAGGAAACAACCCGTTTTCATTCATTCAATGAATCATGCATTAAAGATTCCTGCAATGAAACAGACTGCACGAGCAGTAGAGCTACTCCCATTTATTTAATGCCTCAAGCCAAATACATTCATTGAAGGAAACAAACTGAATTTATTCAATCAATGAAACAAACGTTATTTATTGATTCAATGAGTTGAGCCTCTCTCATTCATTCAATGTCTCATGCTTAACTCGTTCATTGTAAGAAACAAACTGTAGTGCTTCATTCGTTGAATCAAACCGCATTCATTCATTCAATTAATCATACGTTATCCATTGACTCAATCAAACAAACTGCACAAGTTGAATCAATGGTTTGAGCTTTTCTCATTAATTCAATGTCTCGAGCTTAACACACTCATTCAAGGAAACAAACCGTTTACAATCATACCATGAATCATGCGTTAAAAATTGATGCAATGAAACAGAGTGCACGAACAGTAGAGCTACTCTCATTTATTTAATACCTCAAGCTTAATACATTCATTGAAAGAAACAAACTGTACTCATTCAATCAATGAAACAAAAGTTATGCATTGATTCAATGAGTTGAGCCTCTCTCATTCATTCAATGTCTCATGCGTAACTTGTTCATTGTAATAAACAGACTGAAGTCCTTCATTCGTTGAATCAAACTTCAATCATTCATTTATTCATACGTTATCAATCGATTCAGCGAAACAAGCTGCACGAGATGTTTCAATGATTTGAGCTTCTCTCATTCATTCAATGCCTTGAGCTTAACACACTCATTCAAGGAAACAACCCGTTTTCATTCATTCAATGAATCATGCATTAAAGATTCCTGCAATGAAACAGACTGCACGAGCAGTAGAGCTACTCCATTTATTTAATGCCTCAAGCCAAATACATTCATTGAAGGAAACAAACTGAATTTATTCAATCAATGAAACAAACGTTATTTATTGATTCAATGACTTGAGCCTCTCTCATTCATTCAATGTCTCATGCTTAACTCGTTCATTGTAAGAAACAAACTTCATTCGTTGAGCTACTCTCAGTTATGTAATGCTTCTCGCTTAATGCATTCACTGAAAGAAACAAAGTGCGTTCATTCAATCAATGAAACTAACGTTATTCATTGCTTCAATGAGATGAGCTTCTCTCATTCATTCAATGCCTCATGCTTAACTCATTCATTGTAAGAAACAAACTGCAGTCCTTCATTCGTTCAATCAAACTTCAATCATTCATTTAATTAATCAAACGTTATCCATTGATTCAATGAACCAAACTGCACGAGATGATTCAATGATTAGAGCTTCTCTCATTCATTCAATGTCTGAACCTTAACACAGTCATTCAAGAAAACAAACCGTCTTCATTCATTTCATGAAACATCCATTATAGATGGAAGCAATGAAATAGACTGCACGAACAGTAGAGCTACTCTCATTTATTTAATGCCTCAAGCTTAATACATTCATTGAAAGAAACAAACTGTACTCATTCAATCAATGAAACAAAAGTTATGCATTGATTCAATGAGTTGAGCCTCTCTCATTCATTCAATGTCTCATGCTTAACTCGTTCATTGTAAGAAACAAACTGTAGTGCTTCATTCGTTGAATCAAACCGCATTCATTCATTCAATTAATCATACGTTATCCATTGACTCAATCAAACAAACTGCACAAGTTGAATCAATGGTTTGAGCTTTTCTCATTAATTCAATGTCTCGAGCTTAACACACTCATTCAAGGAAACAAACCGTTTACAATCATACCATGAATCATGCGTTAAAAATTGATGCAATGAAACAGAGTGCACGAACAGTAGAGCTACTCTCATTTATTTAATACCTCAAGCTTAATACATTCATTGAAAGAAACAAACTGTACTCATTCAATCAATGAAACAAAAGTTATGCATTGATTCAATGAGTTGAGCCTCTCTCATTCATTCAATGTCTCATGCGTAACTTGTTCATTGTAATAAACAGACTGAAGTCCTTCATTCGTTGAATCAAACTTCAATCATTCATTTATTCATACGTTATCAATCGATTCAGCGAAACAAGCTGCACGAGATGTTTCAATGATTTGAGCTTCTCTCATTCATTCAATGCCTTGAGCTTAACACACTCATTCAAGGAAACAACCCGTTTTCATTCATTCAATGAATCATGCATTAAAGATTCCTGCAATGAAACAGACTGCACGAGCAGTAGAGCTACTCCCATTTATTTAATGCCTCAAGCCAAATACATTCATTGAAGGAAACAAACTGAATTTATTCAATCAATGAAACAAACGTTATTTATTGATTCAATGACTTGAGCCTCTCTCATTCATTCAATGTCTCATGCTTAACTCGTTCATTGTAAGAAACAAACTTCATTCGTTGAGCTACTCTCAGTTATGTAATGCTTCTCGCTTAATGCATTCACTGAAAGAAACAAAGTGCGTTCATTCAATCAATGAAACTAACGTTATTCATTGCTTCAATGAGATGAGCTTCTCTCATTCATTCAATGCCTCATGCTTAACTCATTCATTGTAAGAAACAAACTGCAGTCCTTCATTCGTTCAATCAAACTTCAATCATTCATTTAATTAATCAAACGTTATCCATTGATTCAATGAACCAAACTGCACGAGATGATTCAATGATTAGAGCTTCTCTCATTCATTCAATGTCTGAACCTTAACACAGTCATTCAAGAAAACAAACCGTCTTCATTCATTTCATGAAACATCCATTATAGATGGAAGCAATGAAATAGACTGCACGAACAGTAGAGCTACTCTCATTTATTTAATGCCTCAAGCTTAATACATTCATTGAAAGAAACAAACTGTACTCATTCAATCAATGAAACAAAAGTTATGCATTGATTCAATGAGTTGAGCCTCTCTCATTCATTCAATGTCTCATGCTTAACTCGTTCATTGTAAGAAACAAACTGTAGTGCTTCATTCGTTGAATCAAACCGCATTCATTCATTCAATTAATCATACGTTATCCATTGACTCAATCAAACAAACTGCACAAGTTGAATCAATGGTTTGAGCTTTTCTCATTAATTCAATGTCTCGAGCTTAACACACTCATTCAAGGAAACAAACCGTTTACAATCATACCATGAATCATGCGTTAAAAATTGATGCAATGAAACAGAGTGCACGAACAGTAGAGCTACTCTCATTTATTTAATACCTCAAGCTTAATACATTCATTGAAAGAAACAAACTGTACTCATTCAATCAATGAAACAAAAGTTATGCATTGATTCAATGAGTTGAGCCTCTCTCATTCATTCAATGTCTCATGCGTAACTTGTTCATTGTAATAAACAGACTGAAGTCCTTCATTCGTTGAATCAAACTTCAATCATTCATTTATTCATACGTTATCAATCGATTCAGCGAAACAAGCTGCACGAGATGTTTCAATGATTTGAGCTTCTCTCATTCATTCAATGCCTTGAGCTTAACACACTCATTCAAGGAAACAACCCGTTTTCATTCATTCAATGAATCATGCATTAAAGATTCCTGCAATGAAACAGACTGCACGAGCAGTAGAGCTACTCCATTTATTTAATGCCTCAAGCCAAATACATTCATTGAAGGAAACAAACTGAATTTATTCAATCAATGAAACAAACGTTATTTATTGATTCAATGAGTTGAGCCTCTCTCATTCATTCAATGTCTCATGCTTAACTCGTTCATTGTAAGAAACAAACTGTAGTGTTCATTCGTTGAATCAAACGCATTCATTCATTCAATTAATCATACGTTATCCATTGACTCAATCAAACAAACTGCACAAGTTGAATCAATGGTTTGAGCTTTTCTCATTAATTCAATGTCTCGAGCTTAACACACTCATTCAAGGAACAAACCGTTTACAATCATACCATGAATCATGCGTTAAAAATTGATGCAATGAAACAGAGTGCACGAACAGTAGAGCTACTCTCATTTATTTAATGCCTCAAGCTTAATACATTCATTGAAAGAAACAAACTGTACTCATTCAATCAATGAAACAAAAGTTATGCATTGATTCAATGAGTTGAGCCTCTCTCATTCATTCAATGTCTCATGCGTAACTTGTTCATTGTAATAAACAAACTGAAGTCCTTCATTCGTTGAATCAAACTTCAATCATTCATTTATTCATACGTTATCAATCGATTCAGCGAAACAAGCTGCACGAGATGTTTCAATGATTTGAGCTTCTCTCATTCATTCAATGCCTTGAGCTTAACACACTCATTCAAGGAAACAACCCGTTTTCATTCATTCAATGAATCATGCATTAAAGATTCCTGCAATGAAACAGACTGCACGAGCAGTAGAGCTACTCCCATTTATTTAATGCCTCAAGCCAAATACATTCATTGAGGAAACAAACTGAATTTATTCAATCAATGAAACAAACGTTATTTATTGATTCAATGACTTGAGCCTCTCTCATTCATTCAATGTCTCATGCTTAACTCGTTCATTGTAAGAAACAAACTTCATTCGTTGAGCTACTCTCAGTTATGTAATGCTTCTCGCTTAATGCATTCACTGAAAGAAACAAAGTGCGTTCATTCAATCAATGAAACTAACGTTATTCATTGCTTCAATGAGATGAGCTTCTCTCATTCATTCAATGCCTCATGCTTAACTCATTCATTGTAAGAAACAAACTGCAGTCCTTCATTCGTTCAATCAAACTTCAATCATTCATTTAATTAATCAAACGTTATCCATTGATTCAATGAACCAAACTGCACGAGATGATTCAATGATTAGAGCTTCTCTCATTCATTCAATGTCTGAACTTAACACAGTCATTCAAGAAAACAAACCGTCTTCATTCATTTCATGAAACATCCATTATAGATGGAAGCAATGAAATAGACTGCACGAACAGTAGAGCTACTCTCATTTATTTAATGCCTCAAGCTTAATACATTCATTGAAAGAAACAAACTGTACTCATTCAATCAATGAAACAAAAGTTATGCATTGATTCAATGAGTTGAGCCTCTCTCATTCATTCAATGTCTCATGCTTAACTCGTTCATTGTAAGAAACAAACTGTAGTGCTTCATTCGTTGAATCAAACCGCATTCATTCATTCAATTAATCATACGTTATCCATTGACTCAATCAAACAAACTGCACAAGTTGAATCAATGGTTTGAGCTTTTCTCATTAATTCAATGTCTCGAGCTTAACACACTCATTCAAGGAAACAAACCGTTTACAATCATACCATGAATCATGCGTTAAAAATTGATGCAATGAAACAGAGTGCACGAACAGTAGAGCTACTCTCATTTATTTAATACCTCAAGCTTAATACATTCATTGAAAGAAACAAACTGTACTCATTCAATCAATGAAACAAAAGTTATGCATTGATTCAATGAGTTGAGCCTCTCTCATTCATTCAATGTCTCATGCGTAACTTGTTCATTGTAATAAACAGACTGAAGTCCTTCATTCGTTGAATCAAACTTCAATCATTCATTTATTCATACGTTATCAATCGATTCAGCGAAACAAGCTGCACGAGATGTTTCAATGATTTGAGCTTCTCTCATTCATTCAATGCCTTGAGCTTAACACACTCATTCAAGGAAACAACCCGTTTTCATTCATTCAATGAATCATGCATTAAAGATTCCTGCAATGAAACAGACTGCACGAGCAGTAGAGCTACTCCCATTTATTTAATGCCTCAAGCCAAATACATTCATTGAAGGAAACAAACTGAATTTATTCAATCAATGAAACAAACGTTATTTATTGATTCAATGACTTGAGCCTCTCTCATTCATTCAATGTCTCATGCTTAACTCGTTCATTGTAAGAAACAAACTTCATTCGTTGAGCTACTCTCAGTTATGTAATGCTTCTCGCTTAATGCATTCACTGAAAGAAACAAAGTGCGTTCATTCAATCAATGAAACTAACGTTATTCATTGCTTCAATGAGATGAGCTTCTCTCATACATTCAATGCCTCATGCTTAACTCATTCATTGTAAGAAACAAACTGCAGTCCTTCATTCGTTCAATCAAACTTCAATCATTCATTTAATTAATCAAACGTTATCCATTGATTCAATGAACCAAACTGCACGAGTTGATTCAATGATTAGAGCTTCTCTCATTCATTCAATGTCTGAACCTTAACACACTCATTCAAGAAAACAAACCGTCTTCATTCATTTCATGAAACATCATTATAGATGAAGCAATGAAATAGACTGCACGAACAGTAGAGCTACTCTCATTTATTTAATCCTCAAGCTTAATACATTCATTGAAAGAAACAAACTGTACTCATTCAATCAATGAAACAAAAGTTATGCATTGATTCAATGAGTTGAGCCTCTCTCATTCATTCAATGTCTCATGCTTAACTTGTTCATTGTAATAAACAGACTGAAGTCCTTCATTCGTTGAATCAAACTTCAATCATTCATTTATTCATACGTTATCAATCGATTCAGCGAAACAAGCTGCACGAGATGTTTCAATGATTTGAGCTTCTCTCATTCATTCAATGCCTTGAGCTTAACACACTCATTCAAGGAAACAACCGTTTTCATTCATTCAATGAATCATGCATTAAAGATTCCTGCAATGAAACAGACTGCACGAGCAGTAGAGCTACTCCCATTTATTTAATGCCTCAAGCCAAATACATTCATTGAAGGAAACAAACTGAATTTATTCAATCAATGAAACAAACGTTATTTATTGATTCAATGACTTGAGCCTCTCTCATTCATTCAATGTCTCATGCTTAACTCGTTCATTGTAAGAAACAAACTTCATTCGTTGAGCTACTCTCAGTTATGTAATGCTTCTCGCTTAATGCATTCACTGAAAGAAACAAAGTGCGTTCATTCAATCAATGAAACTAACGTTATTCATTGCTTCAATGAGATGAGCTTCTCTCATTCATTCAATGCCTCATGCTTAACTCATTCATTGTAAGAAACAAACTGCAGTCCTTCATTCGTTCAATCAAACTTCAATCATTCATTTAATTAATCAAACGTTATCCATTGATTCAATGAACCAAACTGCACGAGATGATTCAATGATTAGAGCTTCTCTCATTCATTCAATGTCTGAACCTTAACACAGTCATTCAAGAAAACAAACCGTCTTCATTCATTTCATGAAACATCCATTATAGATGGAAGCAATGAAATAGACTGCACGAACAGTAGAGCTACTCTCATTTATTTAATGCCTCAAGCTTAATACATTCATTGAAAGAAACAAACTGTACTCATTCAATCAATGAAACAAAAGTTATGCATTGATTCAATGAGTTGAGCCTCTCTCATTCATTCAATGTCTCATGCTTAACTCGTTCATTGTAAGAAACAAACTGTAGTGCTTCATTCGTTGAATCAAACCGCATTCATTCATTCAATTAATCATACGTTATCCATTGACTCAATCAAACAAACTGCACAAGTTGAATCAATGGTTTGAGCTTTTCTCATTAATTCAATGTCTCGAGCTTAACACACTCATTCAAGGAAACAAACCGTTTACAATCATACCATGAATCATGCGTTAAAAATTGATGCAATGAAACAGAGTGCACGAACAGTAGAGCTACTCTCATTTATTTAATACCTCAAGCTTAATACATTCATTGAAAGAAACAAACTGTACTCATTCAATCAATGAAACAAAAGTTATGCATTGATTCAATGAGTTGAGCCTCTCTCATTCATTCAATGTCTCATGCGTAACTTGTTCATTGTAATAAACAGACTGAAGTCCTTCATTCGTTGAATCAAACTTCAATCATTCATTTATTCATACGTTATCAATCGATTCAGCGAAACAAGCTGCACGAGATGTTTCAATGATTTGAGCTTCTCTCATTCATTCAATGCCTTGAGCTTAACACACTCATTCAAGGAAACAACCCGTTTTCATTCATTCAATGAATCATGCATTAAAGATTCCTGCAATGAAACAGACTGCACGAGCAGTAGAGCTACTCCCATTTATTTAATGCCTCAAGCCAAATACATTCATTGAAGGAAACAAACTGAATTTATTCAATCAATGAAACAAACGTTATTTATTGATTCAATGACTTGAGCCTCTCTCATTCATTCAATGTCTCATGCTTAACTCGTTCATTGTAAGAAACAAACTTCATTCGTTGAGCTACTCTCAGTTATGTAATGCTTCTCGCTTAATGCATTCACTGAAAGAAACAAAGTGCGTTCATTCAATCAATGAAACTAACGTTATTCATTGCTTCAATGAGATGAGCTTCTCTCATTCATTCAATGCCTCATGCTTAACTCATTCATTGTAAGAAACAAACTGCAGTCCTTCATTCGTTCAATCAAACTTCAATCATTCATTTAATTAATCAAACGTTATCCATTGATTCAATGAACCAAACTGCACGAGATGATTCAATGATTAGAGCTTCTCTCATTCATTCAATGTCTGAACCTTAACACAGTCATTCAAGAAAACAAACCGTCTTCATTCATTTCATGAAACATCCATTATAGATGGAAGCAATGAAATAGACTGCACGAACAGTAGAGCTACTCTCATTTATTTAATGCCTCAAGCTTAATACATTCATTGAAAGAAACAAACTGTACTCATTCAATCAATGAAACAAAAGTTATGCATTGATTCAATGAGTTGAGCCTCTCTCATTCATTCAATGTCTCATGCTTAACTCGTTCATTGTAAGAAACAAACTGTAGTGCTTCATTCGTTGAATCAAACCGCATTCATTCATTCAATTAATCATACGTTATCCATTGACTCAATCAAACAAACTGCACAAGTTGAATCAATGGTTTGAGCTTTTCTCATTAATTCAATGTCTCGAGCTTAACACACTCATTCAAGGAAACAAACCGTTTACAATCATACCATGAATCATGCGTTAAAAATTGATGCAATGAAACAGAGTGCACGAACAGTAGAGCTACTCTCATTTATTTAATACCTCAAGCTTAATACATTCATTGAAAGAAACAAACTGTACTCATTCAATCAATGAAACAAAAGTTATGCATTGATTCAATGAGTTGAGCCTCTCTCATTCATTCAATGTCTCATGCGTAACTTGTTCATTGTAATAAACAGACTGAAGTCCTTCATTCGTTGAATCAAACTTCAATCATTCATTTATTCATACGTTATCAATCGATTCAGCGAAACAAGCTGCACGAGATGTTTCAATGATTTGAGCTTCTCTCATTCATTCAATGCCTTGAGCTTAACACACTCATTCAAGGAAACAACCCGTTTTCATTCATTCAATGAATCATGCATTAAAGATTCCTGCAATGAAACAGACTGCACGAGCAGTAGAGCTACTCCCATTTATTTAATGCCTCAAGCCAAATACATTCATTGAAGGAAACAAACTGAATTTATTCAATCAATGAAACAAACGTTATTTATTGATTCAATGACTTGAGCCTCTCTCATTCATTCAATGTCTCATGCTTAACTCGTTCATTGTAAGAAACAAACTTCATTCGTTGAGCTACTCTCAGTTATGTAATGCTTCTCGCTTAATGCATTCACTGAAAGAAACAAAGTGCGTTCATTCAATCAATGAAACTAACGTTATTCATTGCTTCAATGAGATGAGCTTCTCTCATTCATTCAATGCCTCATGCTTAACTCATTCATTGTAAGAAACAAACTGCAGTCCTTCATTCGTTCAATCAAACTTCAATCATTCATTTAATTAATCAAACGTTATCCATTGATTCAATGAACCAAACTGCACGAGATGATTCAATGATTAGAGCTTCTCTCATTCATTCAATGTCTGAACCTTAACACAGTCATTCAAGAAAACAAACCGTCTTCATTCATTTCATGAAACATCCATTATAGATGGAAGCAATGAAATAGACTGCACGAACAGTAGAGCTACTCTCATTTATTTAATGCCTCAAGCTTAATACATTCATTGAAAGAAACAAACTGTACTCATTCAATCAATGAAACAAAAGTTATGCATTGATTCAATGAGTTGAGCCTCTCTCATTCATTCAATGTCTCATGCTTAACTCGTTCATTGTAAGAAACAAACTGTAGTGCTTCATTCGTTGAATCAAACCGCATTCATTCATTCAATTAATCATACGTTATCCATTGACTCAATCAAACAAACTGCACAAGTTGAATCAATGGTTTGAGCTTTTCTCATTAATTCAATGTCTCGAGCTTAACACACTCATTCAAGGAAACAAACCGTTTACAATCATACCATGAATCATGCGTTAAAAATTGATGCAATGAAACAGAGTGCACGAACAGTAGAGCTACTCTCATTTATTTAATACCTCAAGCTTAATACATTCATTGAAAGAAACAAACTGTACTCATTCAATCAATGAAACAAAAGTTATGCATTGATTCAATGAGTTGAGCCTCTCTCATTCATTCAATGTCTCATGCGTAACTTGTTCATTGTAATAAACAGACTGAAGTCCTTCATTCGTTGAATCAAACTTCAATCATTCATTTATTCATACGTTATCAATCGATTCAGCGAAACAAGCTGCACGAGATGTTTCAATGATTTGAGCTTCTCTCATTCATTCAATGCCTTGAGCTTAACACACTCATTCAAGGAAACAACCCGTTTTCATTCATTCAATGAATCATGCATTAAAGATTCCTGCAATGAAACAGACTGCACGAGCAGTAGAGCTACTCCCATTTATTTAATGCCTCAAGCCAAATACATTCATTGAAGGAAACAAACTGAATTTATTCAATCAATGAAACAAACGTTATTTATTGATTCAATGACTTGAGCCTCTCTCATTCATTCAATGTCTCATGCTTAACTCGTTCATTGTAAGAAACAAACTTCATTCGTTGAGCTACTCTCAGTTATGTAATGCTTCTCGCTTAATGCATTCACTGAAAGAAACAAAGTGCGTTCATTCAATCAATGAAACTAACGTTATTCATTGCTTCAATGAGATGAGCTTCTCTCATTCATTCAATGCCTCATGCTTAACTCATTCATTGTAAGAAACAAACTGCAGTCCTTCATTCGTTCAATCAAACTTCAATCATTCATTTAATTAATCAAACGTTATCCATTGATTCAATGAACCAAACTGCACGAGATGATTCAATGATTAGAGCTTCTCTCATTCATTCAATGTCTGAACCTTAACACAGTCATTCAAGAAAACAAACCGTCTTCATTCATTTCATGAAACATCCATTATAGATGGAAGCAATGAAATAGACTGCACGAACAGTAGAGCTACTCTCATTTATTTAATGCCTCAAGCTTAATACATTCATTGAAAGAAACAAACTGTACTCATTCAATCAATGAAACAAAAGTTATGCATTGATTCAATGAGTTGAGCCTCTCTCATTCATTCAATGTCTCATGCTTAACTCGTTCATTGTAAGAAACAAACTGTAGTGCTTCATTCGTTGAATCAAACCGCATTCATTCATTCAATTAATCATACGTTATCCATTGACTCAATCAAACAAACTGCACAAGTTGAATCAATGGTTTGAGCTTTTCTCATTAATTCAATGTCTCGAGCTTAACACACTCATTCAAGGAAACAAACCGTTTACAATCATACCATGAATCATGCGTTAAAAATTGATGCAATGAAACAGAGTGCACGAACAGTAGAGCTACTCTCATTTATTTAATACCTCAAGCTTAATACATTCATTGAAAGAAACAAACTGTACTCATTCAATCAATGAAACAAAAGTTATGCATTGATTCAATGAGTTGAGCCTCTCTCATTCATTCAATGTCTCATGCGTAACTTGTTCATTGTAATAAACAGACTGAAGTCCTTCATTCGTTGAATCAAACTTCAATCATTCATTTATTCATACGTTATCAATCGATTCAGCGAAACAAGCTGCACGAGATGTTTCAATGATTTGAGCTTCTCTCATTCATTCAATGCCTTGAGCTTAACACACTCATTCAAGGAAACAACCCGTTTTCATTCATTCAATGAATCATGCATTAAAGATTCCTGCAATGAAACAGACTGCACGAGCAGTAGAGCTACTCCCATTTATTTAATGCCTCAAGCCAAATACATTCATTGAAGGAAACAAACTGAATTTATTCAATCAATGAAACAAACGTTATTTATTGATTCAATGACTTGAGCCTCTCTCATTCATTCAATGTCTCATGCTTAACTCGTTCATTGTAAGAAACAAACTTCATTCGTTGAGCTACTCTCAGTTATGTAATGCTTCTCGCTTAATGCATTCACTGAAAGAAACAAAGTGCGTTCATTCAATCAATGAAACTAACGTTATTCATTGCTTCAATGAGATGAGCTTCTCTCATTCATTCAATGCCTCATGCTTAACTCATTCATTGTAAGAAACAAACTGCAGTCCTTCATTCGTTCAATCAAACTTCAATCATTCATTTAATTAATCAAACGTTATCCATTGATTCAATGAACCAAACTGCACGAGATGATTCAATGATTAGAGCTTCTCTCATTCATTCAATGTCTGAACCTTAACACAGTCATTCAAGAAAACAAACCGTCTTCATTCATTTCATGAAACATCCATTATAGATGGAAGCAATGAAATAGACTGCACGAACAGTAGAGCTACTCTCATTTATTTAATGCCTCAAGCTTAATACATTCATTGAAAGAAACAAACTGTACTCATTCAATCAATGAAACAAAAGTTATGCATTGATTCAATGAGTTGAGCCTCTCTCATTCATTCAATGTCTCATGCTTAACTGTTCATTGTAAGAAACAAACTGAAGTCTTCATTCGTTGAATCAAACTTCAATCATTCATTTATTCATACGTTATCAATTTCATGCACGAGATGTTTCAATGATGAGCTTCTCTCATTCATTCAATGCCTCATGCTTAACTCATTCATTGTAAGAAACAAACTGCAGTCCTTCATTCGTTCAATCAAACTTCAATCATTCATTAATTAATCAAACGTTATCCATTGATTCAATGAACCAAACTGCACGAGATGATTCAATGATTAGAGCTTCTCTCATTCATTCAATGTCTGAACCTTAACCAGTCATTCACAGTATTCATTTCATGAAACATCCATTATAGATGGAAGCAATGAAATAGACTGCACGAACAGTAGAGCTACTCTCATTTATTTAATGCCTCAAGCTTAATACATTCATTGAAAGAAACAAACTGTACTCATTCAATCAATGAAACAAAAGTTATGCATTGATTCAATGAGTTGAGCCTCTCTCATTCATTCAATGTCTCATGCTTAACTCGTTCATTGTAAGAAACAAACTGTAGTGCTTCATTCGTTGAATCAAACCGCATTCATTCATTCAATTAATCATACGTTATCCATTGACTCAATCAAACAAACTGCACAAGTTGAATCAATGGTTTGAGCTTTTCTCATTAATTCAATGTCTCGAGCTTAACACACTCATTCAAGGAAACAAACCGTTTACAATCATACCATGAATCATGCGTTAAAAATTGATGCAATGAAACAGAGTGCACGAACAGTAGAGCTACTCTCATTTATTTAATACCTCAAGCTTAATACATTCATTGAAAGAAACAAACTGTACTCATTCAATCAATGAAACAAAAGTTATGCATTGATTCAATGAGTTGAGCCTCTCTCATTCATTCAATGTCTCATGCGTAACTTGTTCATTGTAATAAACAGACTGAAGTCCTTCATTCGTTGAATCAAACTTCAATCATTCATTTATTCATACGTTATCAATCGATTCAGCGAAACAAGCTGCACGAGATGTTTCAATGATTTGAGCTTCTCTCATTCATTCAATGCCTTGAGCTTAACACACTCATTCAAGGAAACAACCCGTTTTCATTCATTCAATGAATCATGCATTAAAGATTCCTGCAATGAAACAGACTGCACGAGCAGTAGAGCTACTCCCATTTATTTAATGCCTCAAGCCAAATACATTCATTGAAGGAAACAAACTGAATTTATTCAATCAATGAAACAAACGTTATTTATTGATTCAATGACTTGAGCCTCTCTCATTCATTCAATGTCTCATGCTTAACTCGTTCATTGTAAGAAACAAACTTCATTCGTTGAGCTACTCTCAGTTATGTAATGCTTCTCGCTTAATGCATTCACTGAAAGAAACAAAGTGCGTTCATTCAATCAATGAAACTAACGTTATTCATTGCTTCAATGAGATGAGCTTCTCTCATTCATTCAATGCCTCATGCTTAACTCATTCATTGTAAGAAACAAACTGCAGTCCTTCATTCGTTCAATCAAACTTCAATCATTCATTTAATTAATCAAACGTTATCCATTGATTCAATGAACCAAACTGCACGAGATGATTCAATGATTAGAGCTTCTCTCATTCATTCAATGTCTGAACCTTAACACAGTCATTCAAGAAAACAAACCGTCTTCATTCATTTCATGAAACATCCATTATAGATGGAAGCAATGAAATAGACTGCACGAACAGTAGAGCTACTCTCATTTATTTAATGCCTCAAGCTTAATACATTCATTGAAAGAAACAAACTGTACTCATTCAATCAATGAAACAAAAGTTATGCATTGATTCAATGAGTTGAGCCTCTCTCATTCATTCAATGTCTCATGCTTAACTCGTTCATTGTAAGAAACAAACTGTAGTGCTTCATTCGTTGAATCAAACCGCATTCATTCATTCAATTAATCATACGTTATCCATTGACTCAATCAAACAAACTGCACAAGTTGAATCAATGGTTTGAGCTTTTCTCATTAATTCAATGTCTCGAGCTTAACACACTCATTCAAGGAAACAAACCGTTTACAATCATACCATGAATCATGCGTTAAAAATTGATGCAATGAAACAGAGTGCACGAACAGTAGAGCTACTCTCATTTATTTAATACCTCAAGCTTAATACATTCATTGAAAGAAACAAACTGTACTCATTCAATCAATGAAACAAAAGTTATGCATTGATTCAATGAGTTGAGCCTCTCTCATTCATTCAATGTCTCATGCGTAACTTGTTCATTGTAATAAACAGACTGAAGTCCTTCATTCGTTGAATCAAACTTCAATCATTCATTTATTCATACGTTATCAATCGATTCAGCGAAACAAGCTGCACGAGATGTTTCAATGATTTGAGCTTCTCTCATTCATTCAATGCCTTGAGCTTAACACACTCATTCAAGGAAACAACCCGTTTTCATTCATTCAATGAATCATGCATTAAAGATTCCTGCAATGAAACAGACTGCACGAGCAGTAGAGCTACTCCCATTTATTTAATGCCTCAAGCCAAATACATTCATTGAAGGAAACAAACTGAATTTATTCAATCAATGAAACAAACGTTATTTATTGATTCAATGACTTGAGCCTCTCTCATTCATTCAATGTCTCATGCTTAACTCGTTCATTGTAAGAAACAAACTTCATTCGTTGAGCTACTCTCAGTTATGTAATGCTTCTCGCTTAATGCATTCACTGAAAGAAACAAAGTGCGTTCATTCAATCAATGAAACTAACGTTATTCATTGCTTCAATGAGATGAGCTTCTCTCATTCATTCAATGCCTCATGCTTAACTCATTCATTGTAAGAAACAAACTGCAGTCCTTCATTCGTTCAATCAAACTTCAATCATTCATTTAATTAATCAAACGTTATCCATTGATTCAATGAACCAAACTGCACGAGATGATTCAATGATTAGAGCTTCTCTCATTCATTCAATGTCTGAACCTTAACACAGTCATTCAAGAAAACAAACCGTCTTCATTCATTTCATGAAACATCCATTATAGATGGAAGCAATGAAATAGACTGCACGAACAGTAGAGCTACTCTCATTTATTTAATGCCTCAAGCTTAATACATTCATTGAAAGAAACAAACTGTACTCATTCAATCAATGAAACAAAAGTTATGCATTGATTCAATGAGTTGAGCCTCTCTCATTCATTCAATGTCTCATGCTTAACTCGTTCATTGTAAGAAACAAACTGTAGTGCTTCATTCGTTGAATCAAACCGCATTCATTCATTCAATTAATCATACGTTATCCATTGACTCAATCAAACAAACTGCACAAGTTGAATCAATGGTTTGAGCTTTTCTCATTAATTCAATGTCTCGAGCTTAACACACTCATTCAAGGAAACAAACCGTTTACAATCATACCATGAATCATGCGTTAAAAATTGATGCAATGAAACAGAGTGCACGAACAGTAGAGCTACTCTCATTTATTTAATACCTCAAGCTTAATACATTCATTGAAAGAAACAAACTGTACTCATTCAATCAATGAAACAAAAGTTATGCATTGATTCAATGAGTTGAGCCTCTCTCATTCATTCAATGTCTCATGCGTAACTTGTTCATTGTAATAAACAGACTGAAGTCCTTCATTCGTTGAATCAAACTTCAATCATTCATTTATTCATACGTTATCAATCGATTCAGCGAAACAAGCTGCACGAGATGTTTCAATGATTTGAGCTTCTCTCATTCATTCAATGCCTTGAGCTTAACACACTCATTCAAGGAAACAACCCGTTTTCATTCATTCAATGAATCATGCATTAAAGATTCCTGCAATGAAACAGACTGCACGAGCAGTAGAGCTACTCCCATTTATTTAATGCCTCAAGCCAAATACATTCATTGAAGGAAACAAACTGAATTTATTCAATCAATGAAACAAACGTTATTTATTGATTCAATGACTTGAGCCTCTCTCATTCATTCAATGTCTCATGCTTAACTCGTTCATTGTAAGAAACAAACTTCATTCGTTGAGCTACTCTCAGTTATGTAATGCTTCTCGCTTAATGCATTCACTGAAAGAAACAAAGTGCGTTCATTCAATCAATGAAACTAACGTTATTCATTGCTTCAATGAGATGAGCTTCTCTCATTCATTCAATGCCTCATGCTTAACTCATTCATTGTAAGAAACAAACTGCAGTCCTTCATTCGTTCAATCAAACTTCAATCATTCATTTAATTAATCAAACGTTATCCATTGATTCAATGAACCAAACTGCACGAGATGATTCAATGATTAGAGCTTCTCTCATTCATTCAATGTCTGAACCTTAACACAGTCATTCAAGAAAACAAACCGTCTTCATTCATTTCATGAAACATCCATTATAGATGGAAGCAATGAAATAGACTGCACGAACAGTAGAGCTACTCTCATTTATTTAATGCCTCAAGCTTAATACATTCATTGAAAGAAACAAACTGTACTCATTCAATCAATGAAACAAAAGTTATGCATTGATTCAATGAGTTGAGCCTCTCTCATTCATTCAATGTCTCATGCTTAACTCGTTCATTGTAAGAAACAAACTGTAGTGCTTCATTCGTTGAATCAAACCGCATTCATTCATTCAATTAATCATACGTTATCCATTGACTCAATCAAACAAACTGCACAAGTTGAATCAATGGTTTGAGCTTTTCTCATTAATTCAATGTCTCGAGCTTAACACACTCATTCAAGGAAACAAACCGTTTACAATCATACCATGAATCATGCGTTAAAAATTGATGCAATGAAACAGAGTGCACGAACAGTAGAGCTACTCTCATTTATTTAATACCTCAAGCTTAATACATTCATTGAAAGAAACAAACTGTACTCATTCAATCAATGAAACAAAAGTTATGCATTGATTCAATGAGTTGAGCCTCTCTCATTCATTCAATGTCTCATGCGTAACTTGTTCATTGTAATAAACAGACTGAAGTCCTTCATTCGTTGAATCAAACTTCAATCATTCATTTATTCATACGTTATCAATCGATTCAGCGAAACAAGCTGCACGAGATGTTTCAATGATTTGAGCTTCTCTCATTCATTCAATGCCTTGAGCTTAACACACTCATTCAAGGAAACAACCCGTTTTCATTCATTCAATGAATCATGCATTAAAGATTCCTGCAATGAAACAGACTGCACGAGCAGTAGAGCTACTCCCATTTATTTAATGCCTCAAGCCAAATACATTCATTGAAGGAAACAAACTGAATTTATTCAATCAATGAAACAAACGTTATTTATTGATTCAATGACTTGAGCCTCTCTCATTCATTCAATGTCTCATGCTTAACTCGTTCATTGTAAGAAACAAACTTCATTCGTTGAGCTACTCTCAGTTATGTAATGCTTCTCGCTTAATGCATTCACTGAAAGAAACAAAGTGCGTTCATTCAATCAATGAAACTAACGTTATTCATTGCTTCAATGAGATGAGCTTCTCTCATTCATTCAATGCCTCATGCTTAACTCATTCATTGTAAGAAACAAACTGCAGTCCTTCATTCGTTCAATCAAACTTCAATCATTCATTTAATTAATCAAACGTTATCCATTGATTCAATGAACCAAACTGCACGAGATGATTCAATGATTAGAGCTTCTCTCATTCATTCAATGTCTGAACCTTAACACAGTCATTCAAGAAAACAAACCGTCTTCATTCATTTCATGAAACATCCATTATAGATGGAAGCAATGAAATAGACTGCACGAACAGTAGAGCTACTCTCATTTATTTAATGCCTCAAGCTTAATACATTCATTGAAAGAAACAAACTGTACTCATTCAATCAATGAAACAAAAGTTATGCATTGATTCAATGAGTTGAGCCTCTCTCATTCATTCAATGTCTCATGCTTAACTCGTTCATTGTAAGAAACAAACTGTAGTGCTTCATTCGTTGAATCAAACCGCATTCATTCATTCAATTAATCATACGTTATCCATTGACTCAATCAAACAAACTGCACAAGTTGAATCAATGGTTTGAGCTTTTCTCATTAATTCAATGTCTCGAGCTTAACACACTCATTCAAGGAAACAAACCGTTTACAATCATACCATGAATCATGCGTTAAAAATTGATGCAATGAAACAGAGTGCACGAACAGTAGAGCTACTCTCATTTATTTAATACCTCAAGCTTAATACATTCATTGAAAGAAACAAACTGTACTCATTCAATCAATGAAACAAAAGTTATGCATTGATTCAATGAGTTGAGCCTCTCTCATTCATTCAATGTCTCATGCGTAACTTGTTCATTGTAATAAACAGACTGAAGTCCTTCATTCGTTGAATCAAACTTCAATCATTCATTTATTCATACGTTATCAATCGATTCAGCGAAACAAGCTGCACGAGATGTTTCAATGATTTGAGCTTCTCTCATTCATTCAATGCCTTGAGCTTAACACACTCATTCAAGGAAACAACCCGTTTTCATTCATTCAATGAATCATGCATTAAAGATTCCTGCAATGAAACAGACTGCACGAGCAGTAGAGCTACTCCCATTTATTTAATGCCTCAAGCCAAATACATTCATTGAAGGAAACAAACTGAATTTATTCAATCAATGAAACAAACGTTATTTATTGATTCAATGACTTGAGCCTCTCTCATTCATTCAATGTCTCATGCTTAACTCGTTCATTGTAAGAAACAAACTTCATTCGTTGAGCTACTCTCAGTTATGTAATGCTTCTCGCTTAATGCATTCACTGAAAGAAACAAAGTGCGTTCATTCAATCAATGAAACTAACGTTATTCATTGCTTCAATGAGATGAGCTTCTCTCATTCATTCAATGCCTCATGCTTAACTCATTCATTGTAAGAAACAAACTGCAGTCCTTCATTCGTTCAATCAAACTTCAATCATTCATTTAATTAATCAAACGTTATCCATTGATTCAATGAACCAAACTGCACGAGATGATTCAATGATTAGAGCTTCTCTCATTCATTCAATGTCTGAACCTTAACACAGTCATTCAAGAAAACAAACCGTCTTCATTCATTTCATGAAACATCCATTATAGATGGAAGCAATGAAATAGACTGCACGAACAGTAGAGCTACTCTCATTTATTTAATGCCTCAAGCTTAATACATTCATTGAAAGAAACAAACTGTACTCATTCAATCAATGAAACAAAAGTTATGCATTGATTCAATGAGTTGAGCCTCTCTCATTCATTCAATGTCTCATGCTTAACTCGTTCATTGTAAGAAACAAACTGTAGTGCTTCATTCGTTGAATCAAACCGCATTCATTCATTCAATTAATCATACGTTATCCATTGACTCAATCAAACAAACTGCACAAGTTGAATCAATGGTTTGAGCTTTTCTCATTAATTCAATGTCTCGAGCTTAACACACTCATTCAAGGAAACAAACCGTTTACAATCATACCATGAATCATGCGTTAAAAATTGATGCAATGAAACAGAGTGCACGAACAGTAGAGCTACTCTCATTTATTTAATACCTCAAGCTTAATACATTCATTGAAAGAAACAAACTGTACTCATTCAATCAATGAAACAAAAGTTATGCATTGATTCAATGAGTTGAGCCTCTCTCATTCATTCAATGTCTCATGCGTAACTTGTTCATTGTAATAAACAGACTGAAGTCCTTCATTCGTTGAATCAAACTTCAATCATTCATTTATTCATACGTTATCAATCGATTCAGCGAAACAAGCTGCACGAGATGTTTCAATGATTTGAGCTTCTCTCATTCATTCAATGCCTTGAGCTTAACACACTCATTCAAGGAAACAACCCGTTTTCATTCATTCAATGAATCATGCATTAAAGATTCCTGCAATGAAACAGACTGCACGAGCAGTAGAGCTACTCCCATTTATTTAATGCCTCAAGCCAAATACATTCATTGAAGGAAACAAACTGAATTTATTCAATCAATGAAACAAACGTTATTTATTGATTCAATGACTTGAGCCTCTCTCATTCATTCAATGTCTCATGCTTAACTCGTTCATTGTAAGAAACAAACTTCATTCGTTGAGCTACTCTCAGTTATGTAATGCTTCTCGCTTAATGCATTCACTGAAAGAAACAAAGTGCGTTCATTCAATCAATGAAACTAACGTTATTCATTGCTTCAATGAGATGAGCTTCTCTCATTCATTCAATGCCTCATGCTTAACTCATTCATTGTAAGAAACAAACTGCAGTCCTTCATTCGTTCAATCAAACTTCAATCATTCATTTAATTAATCAAACGTTATCCATTGATTCAATGAACCAAACTGCACGAGATGATTCAATGATTAGAGCTTCTCTCATTCATTCAATGTCTGAACCTTAACACAGTCATTCAAGAAAACAAACCGTCTTCATTCATTTCATGAAACATCCATTATAGATGGAAGCAATGAAATAGACTGCACGAACAGTAGAGCTACTCTCATTTATTTAATGCCTCAAGCTTAATACATTCATTGAAAGAAACAAACTGTACTCATTCAATCAATGAAACAAAAGTTATGCATTGATTCAATGAGTTGAGCCTCTCTCATTCATTCAATGTCTCATGCTTAACTCGTTCATTGTAAGAAACAAACTGTAGTGCTTCATTCGTTGAATCAAACCGCATTCATTCATTCAATTAATCATACGTTATCCATTGACTCAATCAAACAAACTGCACAAGTTGAATCAATGGTTTGAGCTTTTCTCATTAATTCAATGTCTCGAGCTTAACACACTCATTCAAGGAAACAAACCGTTTACAATCATACCATGAATCATGCGTTAAAAATTGATGCAATGAAACAGAGTGCACGAACAGTAGAGCTACTCTCATTTATTTAATACCTCAAGCTTAATACATTCATTGAAAGAAACAAACTGTACTCATTCAATCAATGAAACAAAAGTTATGCATTGATTCAATGAGTTGAGCCTCTCTCATTCATTCAATGTCTCATGCGTAACTTGTTCATTGTAATAAACAGACTGAAGTCCTTCATTCGTTGAATCAAACTTCAATCATTCATTTATTCATACGTTATCAATCGATTCAGCGAAACAAGCTGCACGAGATGTTTCAATGATTTGAGCTTCTCTCATTCATTCAATGCCTTGAGCTTAACACACTCATTCAAGGAAACAACCCGTTTTCATTCATTCAATGAATCATGCATTAAAGATTCCTGCAATGAAACAGACTGCACGAGCAGTAGAGCTACTCCCATTTATTTAATGCCTCAAGCCAAATACATTCATTGAAGGAAACAAACTGAATTTATTCAATCAATGAAACAAACGTTATTTATTGATTCAATGACTTGAGCCTCTCTCATTCATTCAATGTCTCATGCTTAACTCGTTCATTGTAAGAAACAAACTTCATTCGTTGAGCTACTCTCAGTTATGTAATGCTTCTCGCTTAATGCATTCACTGAAAGAAACAAAGTGCGTTCATTCAATCAATGAAACTAACGTTATTCATTGCTTCAATGAGATGAGCTTCTCTCATTCATTCAATGCCTCATGCTTAACTCATTCATTGTAAGAAACAAACTGCAGTCCTTCATTCGTTCAATCAAACTTCAATCATTCATTTAATTAATCAAACGTTATCCATTGATTCAATGAACCAAACTGCACGAGATGATTCAATGATTAGAGCTTCTCTCATTCATTCAATGTCTGAACCTTAACACAGTCATTCAAGAAAACAAACCGTCTTCATTCATTTCATGAAACATCCATTATAGATGGAAGCAATGAAATAGACTGCACGAACAGTAGAGCTACTCTCATTTATTTAATGCCTCAAGCTTAATACATTCATTGAAAGAAACAAACTGTACTCATTCAATCAATGAAACAAAAGTTATGCATTGATTCAATGAGTTGAGCCTCTCTCATTCATTCAATGTCTCATGCTTAACTCGTTCATTGTAAGAAACAAACTGTAGTGCTTCATTCGTTGAATCAAACCGCATTCATTCATTCAATTAATCATACGTTATCCATTGACTCAATCAAACAAACTGCACAAGTTGAATCAATGGTTTGAGCTTTTCTCATTAATTCAATGTCTCGAGCTTAACACACTCATTCAAGGAAACAAACCGTTTACAATCATACCATGAATCATGCGTTAAAAATTGATGCAATGAAACAGAGTGCACGAACAGTAGAGCTACTCTCATTTATTTAATACCTCAAGCTTAATACATTCATTGAAAGAAACAAACTGTACTCATTCAATCAATGAAACAAAAGTTATGCATTGATTCAATGAGTTGAGCCTCTCTCATTCATTCAATGTCTCATGCGTAACTTGTTCATTGTAATAAACAGACTGAAGTCCTTCATTCGTTGAATCAAACTTCAATCATTCATTTATTCATACGTTATCAATCGATTCAGCGAAACAAGCTGCACGAGATGTTTCAATGATTTGAGCTTCTCTCATTCATTCAATGCCTTGAGCTTAACACACTCATTCAAGGAAACAACCCGTTTTCATTCATTCAATGAATCATGCATTAAAGATTCCTGCAATGAAACAGACTGCACGAGCAGTAGAGCTACTCCCATTTATTTAATGCCTCAAGCCAAATACATTCATTGAAGGAAACAAACTGAATTTATTCAATCAATGAAACAAACGTTATTTATTGATTCAATGACTTGAGCCTCTCTCATTCATTCAATGTCTCATGCTTAACTCGTTCATTGTAAGAAACAAACTTCATTCGTTGAGCTACTCTCAGTTATGTAATGCTTCTCGCTTAATGCATTCACTGAAAGAAACAAAGTGCGTTCATTCAATCAATGAAACTAACGTTATTCATTGCTTCAATGAGATGAGCTTCTCTCATTCATTCAATGCCTCATGCTTAACTCATTCATTGTAAGAAACAAACTGCAGTCCTTCATTCGTTCAATCAAACTTCAATCATTCATTTAATTAATCAAACGTTATCCATTGATTCAATGAACCAAACTGCACGAGATGATTCAATGATTAGAGCTTCTCTCATTCATTCAATGTCTGAACCTTAACACAGTCATTCAAGAAAACAAACCGTCTTCATTCATTTCATGAAACATCCATTATAGATGGAAGCAATGAAATAGACTGCACGAACAGTAGAGCTACTCTCATTTATTTAATGCCTCAAGCTTAATACATTCATTGAAAGAAACAAACTGTACTCATTCAATCAATGAAACAAAAGTTATGCATTGATTCAATGAGTTGAGCCTCTCTCATTCATTCAATGTCTCATGCTTAACTCGTTCATTGTAAGAAACAAACTGTAGTGCTTCATTCGTTGAATCAAACCGCATTCATTCATTCAATTAATCATACGTTATCCATTGACTCAATCAAACAAACTGCACAAGTTGAATCAATGGTTTGAGCTTTTCTCATTAATTCAATGTCTCGAGCTTAACACACTCATTCAAGGAAACAAACCGTTTACAATCATACCATGAATCATGCGTTAAAAATTGATGCAATGAAACAGAGTGCACGAACAGTAGAGCTACTCTCATTTATTTAATACCTCAAGCTTAATACATTCATTGAAAGAAACAAACTGTACTCATTCAATCAATGAAACAAAAGTTATGCATTGATTCAATGAGTTGAGCCTCTCTCATTCATTCAATGTCTCATGCGTAACTTGTTCATTGTAATAAACAGACTGAAGTCCTTCATTCGTTGAATCAAACTTCAATCATTCATTTATTCATACGTTATCAATCGATTCAGCGAAACAAGCTGCACGAGATGTTTCAATGATTTGAGCTTCTCTCATTCATTCAATGCCTTGAGCTTAACACACTCATTCAAGGAAACAACCCGTTTTCATTCATTCAATGAATCATGCATTAAAGATTCCTGCAATGAAACAGACTGCACGAGCAGTAGAGCTACTCCCATTTATTTAATGCCTCAAGCCAAATACATTCATTGAAGGAAACAAACTGAATTTATTCAATCAATGAAACAAACGTTATTTATTGATTCAATGACTTGAGCCTCTCTCATTCATTCAATGTCTCATGCTTAACTCGTTCATTGTAAGAAACAAACTTCATTCGTTGAGCTACTCTCAGTTATGTAATGCTTCTCGCTTAATGCATTCACTGAAAGAAACAAAGTGCGTTCATTCAATCAATGAAACTAACGTTATTCATTGCTTCAATGAGATGAGCTTCTCTCATTCATTCAATGCCTCATGCTTAACTCATTCATTGTAAGAAACAAACTGCAGTCCTTCATTCGTTCAATCAAACTTCAATCATTCATTTAATTAATCAAACGTTATCCATTGATTCAATGAACCAAACTGCACGAGATGATTCAATGATTAGAGCTTCTCTCATTCATTCAATGTCTGAACCTTAACACAGTCATTCAAGAAAACAAACCGTCTTCATTCATTTCATGAAACATCCATTATAGATGGAAGCAATGAAATAGACTGCACGAACAGTAGAGCTACTCTCATTTATTTAATGCCTCAAGCTTAATACATTCATTGAAAGAAACAAACTGTACTCATTCAATCAATGAAACAAAAGTTATGCATTGATTCAATGAGTTGAGCCTCTCTCATTCATTCAATGTCTCATGCTTAACTCGTTCATTGTAAGAAACAAACTGTAGTGCTTCATTCGTTGAATCAAACCGCATTCATTCATTCAATTAATCATACGTTATCCATTGACTCAATCAAACAAACTGCACAAGTTGAATCAATGGTTTGAGCTTTTCTCATTAATTCAATGTCTCGAGCTTAACACACTCATTCAAGGAAACAAACCGTTTACAATCATACCATGAATCATGCGTTAAAAATTGATGCAATGAAACAGAGTGCACGAACAGTAGAGCTACTCTCATTTATTTAATACCTCAAGCTTAATACATTCATTGAAAGAAACAAACTGTACTCATTCAATCAATGAAACAAAAGTTATGCATTGATTCAATGAGTTGAGCCTCTCTCATTCATTCAATGTCTCATGCGTAACTTGTTCATTGTAATAAACAGACTGAAGTCCTTCATTCGTTGAATCAAACTTCAATCATTCATTTATTCATACGTTATCAATCGATTCAGCGAAACAAGCTGCACGAGATGTTTCAATGATTTGAGCTTCTCTCATTCATTCAATGCCTTGAGCTTAACACACTCATTCAAGGAAACAACCCGTTTTCATTCATTCAATGAATCATGCATTAAAGATTCCTGCAATGAAACAGACTGCACGAGCAGTAGAGCTACTCCCATTTATTTAATGCCTCAAGCCAAATACATTCATTGAAGGAAACAAACTGAATTTATTCAATCAATGAAACAAACGTTATTTATTGATTCAATGACTTGAGCCTCTCTCATTCATTCAATGTCTCATGCTTAACTCGTTCATTGTAAGAAACAAACTTCATTCGTTGAGCTACTCTCAGTTATGTAATGCTTCTCGCTTAATGCATTCACTGAAAGAAACAAAGTGCGTTCATTCAATCAATGAAACTAACGTTATTCATTGCTTCAATGAGATGAGCTTCTCTCATTCATTCAATGCCTCATGCTTAACTCATTCATTGTAAGAAACAAACTGCAGTCCTTCATTCGTTCAATCAAACTTCAATCATTCATTTAATTAATCAAACGTTATCCATTGATTCAATGAACCAAACTGCACGAGATGATTCAATGATTAGAGCTTCTCTCATTCATTCAATGTCTGAACCTTAACACAGTCATTCAAGAAAACAAACCGTCTTCATTCATTTCATGAAACATCCATTATAGATGGAAGCAATGAAATAGACTGCACGAACAGTAGAGCTACTCTCATTTATTTAATGCCTCAAGCTTAATACATTCATTGAAAGAAACAAACTGTACTCATTCAATCAATGAAACAAAAGTTATGCATTGATTCAATGAGTTGAGCCTCTCTCATTCATTCAATGTCTCATGCTTAACTCGTTCATTGTAAGAAACAAACTGTAGTGCTTCATTCGTTGAATCAAACCGCATTCATTCATTCAATTAATCATACGTTATCCATTGACTCAATCAAACAAACTGCACAAGTTGAATCAATGGTTTGAGCTTTTCTCATTAATTCAATGTCTCGAGCTTAACACACTCATTCAAGGAAACAAACCGTTTACAATCATACCATGAATCATGCGTTAAAAATTGATGCAATGAAACAGAGTGCACGAACAGTAGAGCTACTCTCATTTATTTAATACCTCAAGCTTAATACATTCATTGAAAGAAACAAACTGTACTCATTCAATCAATGAAACAAAAGTTATGCATTGATTCAATGAGTTGAGCCTCTCTCATTCATTCAATGTCTCATGCGTAACTTGTTCATTGTAATAAACAGACTGAAGTCCTTCATTCGTTGAATCAAACTTCAATCATTCATTTATTCATACGTTATCAATCGATTCAGCGAAACAAGCTGCACGAGATGTTTCAATGATTTGAGCTTCTCTCATTCATTCAATGCCTTGAGCTTAACACACTCATTCAAGGAAACAACCCGTTTTCATTCATTCAATGAATCATGCATTAAAGATTCCTGCAATGAAACAGACTGCACGAGCAGTAGAGCTACTCCCATTTATTTAATGCCTCAAGCCAAATACATTCATTGAAGGAAACAAACTGAATTTATTCAATCAATGAAACAAACGTTATTTATTGATTCAATGACTTGAGCCTCTCTCATTCATTCAATGTCTCATGCTTAACTCGTTCATTGTAAGAAACAAACTTCATTCGTTGAGCTACTCTCAGTTATGTAATGCTTCTCGCTTAATGCATTCACTGAAAGAAACAAAGTGCGTTCATTCAATCAATGAAACTAACGTTATTCATTGCTTCAATGAGATGAGCTTCTCTCATTCATTCAATGCCTCATGCTTAACTCATTCATTGTAAGAAACAAACTGCAGTCCTTCATTCGTTCAATCAAACTTCAATCATTCATTTAATTAATCAAACGTTATCCATTGATTCAATGAACCAAACTGCACGAGATGATTCAATGATTAGAGCTTCTCTCATTCATTCAATGTCTGAACCTTAACACAGTCATTCAAGAAAACAAACCGTCTTCATTCATTTCATGAAACATCCATTATAGATGGAAGCAATGAAATAGACTGCACGAACAGTAGAGCTACTCTCATTTATTTAATGCCTCAAGCTTAATACATTCATTGAAAGAAACAAACTGTACTCATTCAATCAATGAAACAAAAGTTATGCATTGATTCAATGAGTTGAGCCTCTCTCATTCATTCAATGTCTCATGCTTAACTCGTTCATTGTAAGAAACAAACTGTAGTGCTTCATTCGTTGAATCAAACCGCATTCATTCATTCAATTAATCATACGTTATCCATTGACTCAATCAAACAAACTGCACAAGTTGAATCAATGGTTTGAGCTTTTCTCATTAATTCAATGTCTCGAGCTTAACACACTCATTCAAGGAAACAAACCGTTTACAATCATACCATGAATCATGCGTTAAAAATTGATGCAATGAAACAGAGTGCACGAACAGTAGAGCTACTCTCATTTATTTAATACCTCAAGCTTAATACATTCATTGAAAGAAACAAACTGTACTCATTCAATCAATGAAACAAAAGTTATGCATTGATTCAATGAGTTGAGCCTCTCTCATTCATTCAATGTCTCATGCGTAACTTGTTCATTGTAATAAACAGACTGAAGTCCTTCATTCGTTGAATCAAACTTCAATCATTCATTTATTCATACGTTATCAATCGATTCAGCGAAACAAGCTGCACGAGATGTTTCAATGATTTGAGCTTCTCTCATTCATTCAATGCCTTGAGCTTAACACACTCATTCAAGGAAACAACCCGTTTTCATTCATTCAATGAATCATGCATTAAAGATTCCTGCAATGAAACAGACTGCACGAGCAGTAGAGCTACTCCCATTTATTTAATGCCTCAAGCCAAATACATTCATTGAAGGAAACAAACTGAATTTATTCAATCAATGAAACAAACGTTATTTATTGATTCAATGACTTGAGCCTCTCTCATTCATTCAATGTCTCATGCTTAACTCGTTCATTGTAAGAAACAAACTTCATTCGTTGAGCTACTCTCAGTTATGTAATGCTTCTCGCTTAATGCATTCACTGAAAGAAACAAAGTGCGTTCATTCAATCAATGAAACTAACGTTATTCATTGCTTCAATGAGATGAGCTTCTCTCATTCATTCAATGCCTCATGCTTAACTCATTCATTGTAAGAAACAAACTGCAGTCCTTCATTCGTTCAATCAAACTTCAATCATTCATTTAATTAATCAAACGTTATCCATTGATTCAATGAACCAAACTGCACGAGATGATTCAATGATTAGAGCTTCTCTCATTCATTCAATGTCTGAACCTTAACACAGTCATTCAAGAAAACAAACCGTCTTCATTCATTTCATGAAACATCCATTATAGATGGAAGCAATGAAATAGACTGCACGAACAGTAGAGCTACTCTCATTTATTTAATGCCTCAAGCTTAATACATTCATTGAAAGAAACAAACTGTACTCATTCAATCAATGAAACAAAAGTTATGCATTGATTCAATGAGTTGAGCCTCTCTCATTCATTCAATGTCTCATGCTTAACTCGTTCATTGTAAGAAACAAACTGTAGTGCTTCATTCGTTGAATCAAACCGCATTCATTCATTCAATTAATCATACGTTATCCATTGACTCAATCAAACAAACTGCACAAGTTGAATCAATGGTTTGAGCTTTTCTCATTAATTCAATGTCTCGAGCTTAACACACTCATTCAAGGAAACAAACCGTTTACAATCATACCATGAATCATGCGTTAAAAATTGATGCAATGAAACAGAGTGCACGAACAGTAGAGCTACTCTCATTTATTTAATACCTCAAGCTTAATACATTCATTGAAAGAAACAAACTGTACTCATTCAATCAATGAAACAAAAGTTATGCATTGATTCAATGAGTTGAGCCTCTCTCATTCATTCAATGTCTCATGCGTAACTTGTTCATTGTAATAAACAGACTGAAGTCCTTCATTCGTTGAATCAAACTTCAATCATTCATTTATTCATACGTTATCAATCGATTCAGCGAAACAAGCTGCACGAGATGTTTCAATGATTTGAGCTTCTCTCATTCATTCAATGCCTTGAGCTTAACACACTCATTCAAGGAAACAACCCGTTTTCATTCATTCAATGAATCATGCATTAAAGATTCCTGCAATGAAACAGACTGCACGAGCAGTAGAGCTACTCCCATTTATTTAATGCCTCAAGCCAAATACATTCATTGAAGGAAACAAACTGAATTTATTCAATCAATGAAACAAACGTTATTTATTGATTCAATGACTTGAGCCTCTCTCATTCATTCAATGTCTCATGCTTAACTCGTTCATTGTAAGAAACAAACTTCATTCGTTGAGCTACTCTCAGTTATGTAATGCTTCTCGCTTAATGCATTCACTGAAAGAAACAAAGTGCGTTCATTCAATCAATGAAACTAACGTTATTCATTGCTTCAATGAGATGAGCTTCTCTCATTCATTCAATGCCTCATGCTTAACTCATTCATTGTAAGAAACAAACTGCAGTCCTTCATTCGTTCAATCAAACTTCAATCATTCATTTAATTAATCAAACGTTATCCATTGATTCAATGAACCAAACTGCACGAGATGATTCAATGATTAGAGCTTCTCTCATTCATTCAATGTCTGAACCTTAACACAGTCATTCAAGAAAACAAACCGTCTTCATTCATTTCATGAAACATCCATTATAGATGGAAGCAATGAAATAGACTGCACGAACAGTAGAGCTACTCTCATTTATTTAATGCCTCAAGCTTAATACATTCATTGAAAGAAACAAACTGTACTCATTCAATCAATGAAACAAAAGTTATGCATTGATTCAATGAGTTGAGCCTCTCTCATTCATTCAATGTCTCATGCTTAACTCGTTCATTGTAAGAAACAAACTGTAGTGCTTCATTCGTTGAATCAAACCGCATTCATTCATTCAATTAATCATACGTTATCCATTGACTCAATCAAACAAACTGCACAAGTTGAATCAATGGTTTGAGCTTTTCTCATTAATTCAATGTCTCGAGCTTAACACACTCATTCAAGGAAACAAACCGTTTACAATCATACCATGAATCATGCGTTAAAAATTGATGCAATGAAACAGAGTGCACGAACAGTAGAGCTACTCTCATTTATTTAATACCTCAAGCTTAATACATTCATTGAAAGAAACAAACTGTACTCATTCAATCAATGAAACAAAAGTTATGCATTGATTCAATGAGTTGAGCCTCTCTCATTCATTCAATGTCTCATGCGTAACTTGTTCATTGTAATAAACAGACTGAAGTCCTTCATTCGTTGAATCAAACTTCAATCATTCATTTATTCATACGTTATCAATCGATTCAGCGAAACAAGCTGCACGAGATGTTTCAATGATTTGAGCTTCTCTCATTCATTCAATGCCTTGAGCTTAACACACTCATTCAAGGAAACAAACCCGTTTTCATTCATTCAATGAATCATGCATTAAAGATTCCTGCAATGAAACAGACTGCACGAGCAGTAGAGCTACTCCCATTTATTTAATGCCTCAAGCCAAATACATTCATTGAAGGAAACAAACTGAATTTATTCAATCAATGAAACAAACGTTATTTATTGATTCAATGACTTGAGCCTCTCTCATTCATTCAATGTCTCATGCTTAACTCGTTCATTGTAAGAAACAAACTTCATTCGTTGAGCTACTCTCAGTTATGTAATGCTTCTCGCTTAATGCATTCACTGAAAGAAACAAAGTGCGTTCATTCAATCAATGAAACTAACGTTATTCATTGCTTCAATGAGATGAGCTTCTCTCATTCATTCAATGCCTCATGCTTAACTCATTCATTGTAAGAAACAAACTGCAGTCCTTCATTCGTTCAATCAAACTTCAATCATTCATTTAATTAATCAAACGTTATCCATTGATTCAATGAACCAAACTGCACGAGATGATTCAATGATTAGAGCTTCTCTCATTCATTCAATGTCTGAACCTTAACACAGTCATTCAAGGAAACAAACCGTCTTCATTCATTTCATGAACCATCCATTATAGATGGAAGCAATGAAATAGACTGCACGAACAGTAGAGCTACTCTCATTTATTTAATGCCTCAAGCTTAATACATTCATTGAAAGAAACAAACTGTACTCATTCAATCAATGAAACAAAAGTTATGCATTGATTCAATGAGTTGAGACTCTCTCATTCATTCAATGTCTCATGCTTAACTCGTTCATTGTAAGAAACAAACTGTAGTGCTTCATTCGTTGAATCAAACCGCATTCATTCATTCAATTAATCATACGTTATCCATTGACTCAATCAAACAAACTGCACAAGTTGAATCAATGGTTTGAGCTTTTCTCATTAATTCAATGTCTCGAGCTTAACACACTCATTCAAGGAAACAAACCGTTTACAATCATACCATGAATCATGCGTTAAAAATTGATGCAATGAAACAGAGTGCACGAACAGTAGAGCTACTCTCATTTATTTAATACCTCAAGCTTAATACATTCATTGAAAGAAACAAACTGTACTCATTCAATCAATGAAACAAAAGTTATGCATTGATTCAATGAGTTGAGCCTCTCTCATTCATTCAATGTCTCATGCTTAACTCGTTCATTGTTTCATTCGTTGAGCTACTCTCAAATGCTTCTCGCTTAATGCATTCACTGAAAGAAACAAAGTGCGTTCATTCAATCAATGAAACTAACGTTATTCATTGCTTCAATGAGATGAGCTTCTCTCATTCATTCAATGCCTCATGCTTAACTCATTCATTGTAAGAAACAAACTGCAGTCCTTCATTCGTTCAATCAAACTTCAATCATTCATTTAATTAATCAAACGTTATCCATTGATTCAATGAACCAAACTGCACGAGATGATTCAATGATTAGAGCTTCTCTCATTCATTCAATGTCTGAACCTTAACACAGTCATTCAAGAAAACAAACCGTCTTCATTCATTTCATGAAACATCCATTATAGATGGAAGCAATGAAATAGACTGCACGAACAGTAGAGCTACTCTCATTTATTTAATGCCTCAAGCTTAATACATTCATTGAAAGAAACAAACTGTACTCATTCAATCAATGAAACAAAAGTTATGCATTGATTCAATGAGTTGAGCCTCTCTCATTCATTCAATGTCTCATGCTTAACTCGTTCATTGTAAGAAACAAACTGTAGTGCTTCATTCGTTGAATCAAACCGCATTCATTCATTCAATTAATCATACGTTATCCATTGACTCAATCAAACAAACTGCACAAGTTGAATCAATGGTTTGAGCTTTTCTCATTAATTCAATGTCTCGAGCTTAACACACTCATTCAAGGAAACAAACCGTTTACAATCATACCATGAATCATGCGTTAAAAATTGATGCAATGAAACAGAGTGCACGAACAGTAGAGCTACTCTCATTTATTTAATACCTCAAGCTTAATACATTCATTGAAAGAAACAAACTGTACTCATTCAATCAATGAAACAAAAGTTATGCATTGATTCAATGAGTTGAGCCTCTCTCATTCATTCAATGTCTCATGCGTAACTTGTTCATTGTAATAAACAGACTGAAGTCCTTCATTCGTTGAATCAAACTTCAATCATTCATTTATTCATACGTTATCAATCGATTCAGCGAAACAAGCTGCACGAGATGTTTCAATGATTTGAGCTTCTCTCATTCATTCAATGCCTTGAGCTTAACACACTCATTCAAGGAAACAACCCGTTTTCATTCATTCAATGAATCATGCATTAAAGATTCCTGCAATGAAACAGACTGCACGAGCAGTAGAGCTACTCCCATTTATTTAATGCCTCAAGCCAAATACATTCATTGAAGGAAACAAACTGAATTTATTCAATCAATGAAACAAACGTTATTTATTGATTCAATGACTTGAGCCTCTCTCATTCATTCAATGTCTCATGCTTAACTCGTTCATTGTAAGAAACAAACTTCATTCGTTGAGCTACTCTCAGTTATGTAATGCTTCTCGCTTAATGCATTCACTGAAAGAAACAAAGTGCGTTCATTCAATCAATGAAACTAACGTTATTCATTGCTTCAATGAGATGAGCTTCTCTCATTCATTCAATGCCTCATGCTTAACTCATTCATTGTAAGAAACAAACTGCAGTCCTTCATTCGTTCAATCAAACTTCAATCATTCATTTAATTAATCAAACGTTATCCATTGATTCAATGAACCAAACTGCACGAGATGATTCAATGATTAGAGCTTCTCTCATTCATTCAATGTCTGAACCTTAACACAGTCATTCAAGAAAACAAACCGTCTTCATTCATTTCATGAAACATCCATTATAGATGGAAGCAATGAAATAGACTGCACGAACAGTAGAGCTACTCTCATTTATTTAATGCCTCAAGCTTAATACATTCATTGAAAGAAACAAACTGTACTCATTCAATCAATGAAACAAAAGTTATGCATTGATTCAATGAGTTGAGCCTCTCTCATTCATTCAATGTCTCATGCTTAACTCGTTCATTGTAAGAAACAAACTGTAGTGCTTCATTCGTTGAATCAAACCGCATTCATTCATTCAATTAATCATACGTTATCCATTGACTCAATCAAACAAACTGCACAAGTTGAATCAATGGTTTGAGCTTTTCTCATTAATTCAATGTCTCGAGCTTAACACACTCATTCAAGGAAACAAACCGTTTACAATCATACCATGAATCATGCGTTAAAAATTGATGCAATGAAACAGAGTGCACGAACAGTAGAGCTACTCTCATTTATTTAATACCTCAAGCTTAATACATTCATTGAAAGAAACAAACTGTACTCATTCAATCAATGAAACAAAAGTTATGCATTGATTCAATGAGTTGAGCCTCTCTCATTCATTCAATGTCTCATGCGTAACTTGTTCATTGTAATAAACAGACTGAAGTCCTTCATTCGTTGAATCAAACTTCAATCATTCATTTATTCATACGTTATCAATCGATTCAGCGAAACAAGCTGCACGAGATGTTTCAATGATTTGAGCTTCTCTCATTCATTCAATGCCTTGAGCTTAACACACTCATTCAAGGAAACAACCCGTTTTCATTCATTCAATGAATCATGCATTAAAGATTCCTGCAATGAAACAGACTGCACGAGCAGTAGAGCTACTCCCATTTATTTAATGCCTCAAGCCAAATACATTCATTGAAGGAAACAAACTGAATTTATTCAATCAATGAAACAAACGTTATTTATTGATTCAATGACTTGAGCCTCTCTCATTCATTCAATGTCTCATGCTTAACTCGTTCATTGTAAGAAACAAACTTCATTCGTTGAGCTACTCTCAGTTATGTAATGCTTCTCGCTTAATGCATTCACTGAAAGAAACAAAGTGCGTTCATTCAATCAATGAAACTAACGTTATTCATTGCTTCAATGAGATGAGCTTCTCTCATTCATTCAATGCCTCATGCTTAACTCATTCATTGTAAGAAACAAACTGCAGTCCTTCATTCGTTCAATCAAACTTCAATCATTCATTTAATTAATCAAACGTTATCCATTGATTCAATGAACCAAACTGCACGAGATGATTCAATGATTAGAGCTTCTCTCATTCATTCAATGTCTGAACCTTAACACAGTCATTCAAGAAAACAAACCGTCTTCATTCATTTCATGAAACATCCATTATAGATGGAAGCAATGAAATAGACTGCACGAACAGTAGAGCTACTCTCATTTATTTAATGCCTCAAGCTTAATACATTCATTGAAAGAAACAAACTGTACTCATTCAATCAATGAAACAAAAGTTATGCATTGATTCAATGAGTTGAGCCTCTCTCATTCATTCAATGTCTCATGCTTAACTCGTTCATTGTAAGAAACAAACTGTAGTGCTTCATTCGTTGAATCAAACCGCATTCATTCATTCAATTAATCATACGTTATCCATTGACTCAATCAAACAAACTGCACAAGTTGAATCAATGGTTTGAGCTTTTCTCATTAATTCAATGTCTCGAGCTTAACACACTCATTCAAGGAAACAAACCGTTTACAATCATACCATGAATCATGCGTTAAAAATTGATGCAATGAAACAGAGTGCACGAACAGTAGAGCTACTCTCATTTATTTAATACCTCAAGCTTAATACATTCATTGAAAGAAACAAACTGTACTCATTCAATCAATGAAACAAAAGTTATGCATTGATTCAATGAGTTGAGCCTCTCTCATTCATTCAATGTCTCATGCGTAACTTGTTCATTGTAATAAACAGACTGAAGTCCTTCATTCGTTGAATCAAACTTCAATCATTCATTTATTCATACGTTATCAATCGATTCAGCGAAACAAGCTGCACGAGATGTTTCAATGATTTGAGCTTCTCTCATTCATTCAATGCCTTGAGCTTAACACACTCATTCAAGGAAACAACCCGTTTTCATTCATTCAATGAATCATGCATTAAAGATTCCTGCAATGAAACAGACTGCACGAGCAGTAGAGCTACTCCCATTTATTTAATGCCTCAAGCCAAATACATTCATTGAAGGAAACAAACTGAATTTATTCAATCAATGAAACAAACGTTATTTATTGATTCAATGACTTGAGCCTCTCTCATTCATTCAATGTCTCATGCTTAACTCGTTCATTGTAAGAAACAAACTTCATTCGTTGAGCTACTCTCAGTTATGTAATGCTTCTCGCTTAATGCATTCACTGAAAGAAACAAAGTGCGTTCATTCAATCAATGAAACTAACGTTATTCATTGCTTCAATGAGATGAGCTTCTCTCATTCATTCAATGCCTCATGCTTAACTCATTCATTGTAAGAAACAAACTGCAGTCCTTCATTCGTTCAATCAAACTTCAATCATTCATTTAATTAATCAAACGTTATCCATTGATTCAATGAACCAAACTGCACGAGATGATTCAATGATTAGAGCTTCTCTCATTCATTCAATGTCTGAACCTTAACACAGTCATTCAAGAAAACAAACCGTCTTCATTCATTTCATGAAACATCCATTATAGATGGAAGCAATGAAATAGACTGCACGAACAGTAGAGCTACTCTCATTTATTTAATGCCTCAAGCTTAATACATTCATTGAAAGAAACAAACTGTACTCATTCAATCAATGAAACAAAAGTTATGCATTGATTCAATGAGTTGAGCCTCTCTCATTCATTCAATGTCTCATGCTTAACTCGTTCATTGTAAGAAACAAACTGTAGTGCTTCATTCGTTGAATCAAACCGCATTCATTCATTCAATTAATCATACGTTATCCATTGACTCAATCAAACAAACAAACTGCACAAGTTGAATCAATGGTTTGAGCTTTTCTCATTAATTCAATGTCTCGAGCTTAACACACTCATTCAAGGAAACAAACCGTTTACAATCATACCATGAATCATGCGTTAAAAATTGATGCAATGAAACAGAGTGCACGAACAGTAGAGCTACTCTCATTTATTTAATACCTCAAGCTTAATACATTCATTGAAAGAAACAAACTGTACTCATTCAATCAATGAAACAAAAGTTATGCATTGATTCAATGAGTTGAGCCTCTCTCATTCATTCAATGTCTCATGCGTAACTTGTTCATTGTAATAAACAGACTGAAGTCCTTCATTCGTTGAATCAAACTTCAATCATTCATTTATTCATACGTTATCAATCGATTCAGCGAAACAAGCTGCACGAGATGTTTCAATGATTTGAGCTTCTCTCATTCATTCAATGCCTTGAGCTTAACACACTCATTCAAGGAAACAACCCGTTTTCATTCATTCAATGAATCATGCATTAAAGATTCCTGCAATGAAACAGACTGCACGAGCAGTAGAGCTACTCCCATTTATTTAATGCCTCAAGCCAAATACATTCATTGAAGGAAACAAACTGAATTTATTCAATCAATGAAACAAACGTTATTTATTGATTCAATGACTTGAGCCTCTCTCATTCATTCAATGTCTCATGCTTAACTCGTTCATTGTAAGAAACAAACTTCATTCGTTGAGCTACTCTCAGTTATGTAATGCTTCTCGCTTAATGCATTCACTGAAAGAAACAAAGTGCGTTCATTCAATCAATGAAACTAACGTTATTCATTGCTTCAATGAGATGAGCTTCTCTCATTCATTCAATGCCTCATGCTTAACTCATTCATTGTAAGAAACAAACTGCAGTCCTTCATTCGTTCAATCAAACTTCAATCATTCATTTAATTAATCAAACGTTATCCATTGATTCAATGAACCAAACTGCACGAGATGATTCAATGATTAGAGCTTCTCTCATTCATTCAATGTCTGAACCTTAACACAGTCATTCAAGAAAACAAACCGTCTTCATTCATTTCATGAAACATCCATTATAGATGGAAGCAATGAAATAGACTGCACGAACAGTAGAGCTACTCTCATTTATTTAATGCCTCAAGCTTAATACATTCATTGAAAGAAACAAACTGTACTCATTCAATCAATGAAACAAAAGTTATGCATTGATTCAATGAGTTGAGCCTCTCTCATTCATTCAATGTCTCATGCTTAACTCGTTCATTGTAAGAAACAAACTGTAGTGCTTCATTCGTTGAATCAAACCGCATTCATTCATTCAATTAATCATACGTTATCCATTGACTCAATCAAACAAACTGCACAAGTTGAATCAATGGTTTGAGCTTTTCTCATTAATTCAATGTCTCGAGCTTAACACACTCATTCAAGGAAACAAACCGTTTACAATCATACCATGAATCATGCGTTAAAAATTGATGCAATGAAACAGAGTGCACGAACAGTAGAGCTACTCTCATTTATTTAATACCTCAAGCTTAATACATTCATTGAAAGAAACAAACTGTACTCATTCAATCAATGAAACAAAAGTTATGCATTGATTCAATGAGTTGAGCCTCTCATTCATTCAATGTCTCATGCGTAACTTCTTTCGTTGAATCAAACTTCAATCATTCATTTATTCATACGTTATCAATCGATTCAGCGAAACAAGCTGCACGAGATGTTTCAATGATTTGAGCTTCTCTCATTCATTCAATGCCTTGAGCTTAACACACTCATTCAAGGAAACAACCCGTTTTCATTCATTCAATGAATCATGCATTAAAGATTCCTGCAATGAAACAGACTGCACGAGCAGTAGAGCTACTCCCATTTATTTAATGCCTCAAGCCAAATACATTCATTGAAGGAAACAAACTGAATTTATTCAATCAATGAAACAAACGTTATTTATTGATTCAATGACTTGAGCCTCTCTCATTCATTCAATGTCTCATGCTTAACTCGTTCATTGTAAGAAACAAACTTCATTCGTTGAGCTACTCTCAGTTATGTAATGCTTCTCGCTTAATGCATTCACTGAAAGAAACAAAGTGCGTTCATTCAATCAATGAAACTAACGTTATTCATTGCTTCAATGAGATGAGCTTCTCTCATTCATTCAATGCCTCATGCTTAACTCATTCATTGTAAGAAACAAACTGCAGTCCTTCATTCGTTCAATCAAACTTCAATCATTCATTTAATTAATCAAACGTTATCCATTGATTCAATGAACCAAAACTGCACGACATTGAAAGAAACAACTGTGACTCATTCAAGTCATTGAAACAAAAGTTATGCATTGATTTCAATGAGTTGAGCCTCTCTCATTCATTCAATGTCTCATGCTTAACTCGTTCATTGTAAGAAACAAACTGTAGTGCTTCATTCGTTGAATCAAACCGCATTCATTCATTCAATTAATCATACGTTATCCATTGACTCAATCAAACAAACTGCACAAGTTGAATCAATGGTTTGAGCTTTTCTCATTAATTCAATGTCTCGAGCTTAACACACTCATTCAAGGAAACAAACCGTTTACAATCATACCATGAATCATGCGTTAAAAATTGATGCAATGAAACAGAGTGCACGAACAGTAGAGCTACTCTCATTTATTTAATACCTCAAGCTTAATACATTCATTGAAAGAAACAAACTGTACTCATTCAATCAATGAAACAAAAGTTATGCATTGATTCAATGAGTTGAGCCTCTCTCATTCATTCAATGTCTCATGCGTAACTTGTTCATTGTAATAAACAGACTGAAGTCCTTCATTCGTTGAATCAAACTTCAATCATTCATTTATTCATACGTTATCAATCGATTCAGCGAAACAAGCTGCACGAGATGTTTCAATGATTTGAGCTTCTCTCATTCATTCAATGCCTTGAGCTTAACACACTCATTCAAGGAAACAACCCGTTTTCATTCATTCAATGAATCATGCATTAAAGATTCCTGCAATGAAACAGACTGCACGAGCAGTAGAGCTACTCCCATTTATTTAATGCCTCAAGCCAAATACATTCATTGAAGGAAACAAACTGAATTTATTCAATCAATGAAACAAACGTTATTTATTGATTCAATGACTTGAGCCTCTCTCATTCATTCAATGTCTCATGCTTAACTCGTTCATTGTAAGAAACAAACTTCATTCGTTGAGCTACTCTCAGTTATGTAATGCTTCTCGCTTAATGCATTCACTGAAAGAAACAAAGTGCGTTCATTCAATCAATGAAACTAACGTTATTCATTGCTTCAATGAGATGAGCTTCTCTCATTCATTCAATGCCTCATGCTTAACTCATTCATTGTAAGAAACAAACTGCAGTCCTTCATTCGTTCAATCAAACTTCAATCATTCATTTAATTAATCAAACGTTATCCATTGATTCAATGAACCAAACTGCACGAGATGATTCAATGATTAGAGCTTCTCTCATTCATTCAATGTCTGAACCTTAACACAGTCATTCAAGAAAACAAACCGTCTTCATTCATTTCATGAAACATCCATTATAGATGGAAGCAATGAAATAGACTGCACGAACAGTAGAGCTACTCTCATTTATTTAATGCCTCAAGCTTAATACATTCATTGAAAGAAACAAACTGTACTCATTCAATCAATGAAACAAAAGTTATGCATTGATTCAATGAGTTGAGCCTCTCTCATTCATTCAATGTCTCATGCTTAACTCGTTCATTGTAAGAAACAAACTGTAGTGCTTCATTCGTTGAATCAAACCGCATTCATTCATTCAAAGTCATACGTTATCCATTGACTCAATCAAACAAACTGCACAAGTTGAATCAATGGTTTGAGCTTTTCTCATTAATTCAATGTCTCGAGCTTAACACACTCATTCAAGGAAACAAACCGTTTACAATCATACCATGAATCATGCGTTAAAAATTGATGCAATGAAACAGAGTGCACGAACAGTAGAGCTACTCTCATTTATTTAATACCTCAAGCTTAATACATTCATTGAAAGAAACAAACTGTACTCATTCAATCAATGAAACAAAAGTTATGCATTGATTCAATGAGTTGAGCCTCTCTCATTCATTCAATGTCTCATGCGTAACTTGTTCATTGTAATAAACAGACTGAAGTCCTTCATTCGTTGAATCAAACTTCAATCATTCATTTATTCATACGTTATCAATCGATTCAGCGAAACAAGCTGCACGAGATGTTTCAATGATTTGAGCTTCTCTCATTCATTCAATGCCTTGAGCTTAACACACTCATTCAAGGAAACAACCCGTTTTCATTCATTCAATGAATCATGCATTAAAGATTCCTGCAATGAAACAGACTGCACGAGCAGTAGAGCTACTCCCATTTATTTAATGCCTCAAGCCAAATACATTCATTGAAGGAAACAAACTGAATTTATTCAATCAATGAAACAAACGTTATTTATTGATTCAATGACTTGAGCCTCTCTCATTCATTCAATGTCTCATGCTTAACTCGTTCATTGTAAGAAACAAACTTCATTCGTTGAGCTACTCTCAGTTATGTAATGCTTCTCGCTTAATGCATTCACTGAAAGAAACAAAGTGCGTTCATTCAATCAATGAAACTAACGTTATTCATTGCTTCAATGAGATGAGCTTCTCTCATTCATTCAATGCCTCATGCTTAACTCATTCATTGTAAGAAACAAACTGCAGTCCTTCATTCGTTCAATCAAACTTCAATCATTCATTTAATTAATCAAACGTTATCCATTGATTCAATGAACCAAACTGCACGAGATGATTCAATGATTAGAGCTTCTCTCATTCATTCAATGTCTGAACCTTAACACAGTCATTCAAGAAAACAAACCGTCTTCATTCATTTCATGAAACATCCATTATAGATGGAAGCAATGAAATAGACTGCACGAACAGTAGAGCTACTCTCATTTATTTAATGCCTCAAGCTTAATACATTCATTGAAAGAAACAAACTGTACTCATTCAATCAATGAAACAAAAGTTATGCATTGATTCAATGAGTTGAGCCTCTCTCATTCATTCAATGTCTCATGCTTAACTCGTTCATTGTAAGAAACAAACTGTAGTGCTTCATTCGTTGAATCAAACCGCATTCATTCATTCAATTAATCATACGTTATCCATTGACTCAATCAAACAAACTGCACAAGTTGAATCAATGGTTTGAGCTTTTCTCATTAATTCAATGTCTCGAGCTTAACACACTCATTCAAGGAAACAAACCGTTTACAATCATACCATGAATCATGCGTTAAAAATTGATGCAATGAAACAGAGTGCACGAACAGTAGAGCTACTCTCATTTATTTAATACCTCAAGCTTAATACATTCATTGAAAGAAACAAACTGTACTCATTCAATCAATGAAACAAAAGTTATGCATTGATTCAATGAGTTGAGCCTCTCTCATTCATTCAATGTCTCATGCGTAACTTCATTCAGTTGAATCAAAACTTCAATCATTCATTTATTCATACGTTATCAATCGATTCAGCGAAACAAGCTGCACGAGATGTTTCAATGATTTGAGCTTCTCTCATTCATTCAATGCCTTGAGCTTAACACACTCATTCAAGGAAACAACCCGTTTTCATTCATTCAATGAATCATGCATTAAAGATTCCTGCAATGAAACAGACTGCACGAGCAGTAGAGCTACTCCCATTTATTTAATGCCTCAAGCCAAATACATTCATTGAAGGAAACAAACTGAATTTATTCAATCAATGAAACAAACGTTATTTATTGATTCAATGACTTGAGCCTCTCTCATTCATTCAATGTCTCATGCTTAACTCGTTCATTGTAAGAAACAAACTTCATTCGTTGAGCTACTCTCAGTTATGTAATGCTTCTCGCTTAATGCATTCACTGAAAGAAACAAAGTGCGTTCATTCAATCAATGAAACTAACGTTATTCATTGCTTCAATGAGATGAGCTTCTCTCATTCATTCAATGCCTCATGCTTAACTCATTCATTGTAAGAAACAAACTGCAGTCCTTCATTCGTTCAATCAAACTTCAATCATTCATTTAATTAATCAAACGTTATCCATTGATTCAATGAACCAAACTGCACGAGATGATTCAATGATTAGAGCTTCTCTCATTCATTCAATGTCTGAACCTTAACACAGTCATTCAAGAAAACAAACCGTCTTCATTCATTTCATGAAACATCCATTATAGATGGAAGCAATGAAATAGACTGCACGAACAGTAGAGCTACTCTCATTTATTTAATGCCTCAAGCTTAATACATTCATTGAAAGAAACAAACTGTACTCATTCAATCAATGAAACAAAAGTTATGCATTGATTCAATGAGTTGAGCCTCTCTCATTCATTCAATGTCTCATGCTTAACTCGTTCATTGTAAGAAACAAACTGTAGTGCTTCATTCGTTGAATCAAACCGCATTCATTCATTCATTAATCATACGTTATCCATTGACTCAATCAAACAAACTGCACAAGTTGAATCAATGGTTTGAGCTTTTCTCATTAATTCAATGTCTCGAGCTTAACACACTCATTCAAGGAAACAAACCGTTTACAATCATACCATGAATCATGCGTTAAAAATTGATGCAATGAAACAGAGTGCACGAACAGTAGAGCTACTCTCATTTATTTAATACCTCAAGCTTAATACATTCATTGAAAGAAACAAACTGTACTCATTCAATCAATGAAACAAAAGTTATGCATTGATTCAATGAGTTGAGCCTCTCTCATTCATTCAATGTCTCATGCGTAACTTGTTCATTGTAATAAACAGACTGAAGTCCTTCATTCGTTGAATCAAACTTCAATCATTCATTTATTCATACGTTATCAATCGATTCAGCGAAACAAGCTGCACGAGATGTTTCAATGATTTGAGCTTCTCTCATTCATTCAATGCCTTGAGCTTAACACACTCATTCAAGGAAACAACCCGTTTTCATTCATTCAATGAATCATGCATTAAAGATTCCTGCAATGAAACAGACTGCACGAGCAGTAGAGCTACTCCCATTTATTTAATGCCTCAAGCCAAATACATTCATTGAAGGAAACAAACTGAATTTATTCAATCAATGAAACAAACGTTATTTATTGATTCAATGACTTGAGCCTCTCTCATTCATTCAATGTCTCATGCTTAACTCGTTCATTGTAAGAAACAAACTTCATTCGTTGAGCTACTCTCAGTTATGTAATGCTTCTCGCTTAATGCATTCACTGAAAGAAACAAAGTGCGTTCATTCAATCAATGAAACTAACGTTATTCATTGCTTCAATGAGATGAGCTTCTCTCATTCATTCAATGCCTCATGTTTAACTCATTCATTGTAAGAAACAAACTGCAGTCCTTCATTCGTTCAATCAAACTTCAATCATTCATTTAATTAATCAAACGTTATCCATTGATTCAATGAACCAAACTGCACGAGATGATTCAATGATTAGAGCTTCTCTCATTCATTCAATGTCTGAACCTTAACACAGTCATTCAAGAAAACAAACGTCTTCATTCATTTCATGAAACATCCATTATAGATGGAAGCAATGAAATAGACTGCACGAACAGGAGAGCTACTCTCATTTATTTAATGCCTCAAGCTTAATACATTCATTGAAAGAAACAAACTGTACTCATTCAATCATTGAAACAAAAGTTATGCATTGATTCAATGAGTTGAGCCTCTCTCATTCATTCAATGTCTCATGCTTAACTCGTTTCATTGTAAGAAACAAACTGTAGTGCTTCTTTCGTTGAATCAAACCGCATTCATTCATTCAATTAATCATACGTTATCAATGGACTCAATCAAACAAACTGCACAAT